>NC_069503.1:1161588963-1161598963 GCF_027579735.1 Bombina bombina
CCTCAGAGAGCAGACCCTAGATGATAAGGAAAGACAAGTGTGTGTCTGTGTTTAAATTGTTATCAGCTTGAGCAAGGTATTCTATTGTATCATGTAAAAGGGCGTGTTCCCTCCATTCAATGTACAACATTCTTTCAACCCCCCTTCTGGGGGGGTCAGACCTGCATAAATACTGGGCATATGAGCCTTAATAAAATTCATTCTGTTTAAAACCTGAAAACTGGCTGGGTTGTGAATTGCTGATTCCCTATGCAGGACATTGTTCCCTGGTGTTAACCCTTGGTATCCGGTTGGTACCGTTACAATTGGTGGCAAGCGACGGAATGAACCTTATCGCCCAGAAGAGCAACTACACAAGCCAGTAACCTCAGGAAGAGGGGGATTACTACAATACTGACTAAGATGGAAGGAGTACCAGGGACCGAAGTGAATGGAGATGGATTATTCTAAGCTAAAGAGACAAACGTAAAAGGAACTGCTAGAAGCCAGGGGAAAGATAGGCAGCAGCAAACCCAAGGCTATATTAATTGCTGAGCTGATGGAGGGAGACAGAGCTCGCAGCGCTACGCCTCCAGCAGCCATGGAGGAGACCCTATACCAGAGGGAAATGAGGACCAGGCTGGAATTTTTACCCCAACCTGTACCACGGGATATGCTATCCGTGGTAATGGCAGATGTGCAGGAGTACGTGATGGCACACAGTCCGCGGAATGCATCCTCCCGAGCAGAATCCATTTTGGACGCACTCAGCAACCCAGTAAGACCCAAAATCCCATACCATGCATTTAAAATGTTTTGTGAGGAGAAGGATGAGATTGATGGGTATTTACAGGATTTTGAGAGACTGTGCGAGTTACATGATTTGGAGCAGTCCGTATGGGTGCCGGTGCTAGCAGGCAAGCTAGCCGGTAGGGCAGCGGAAGCGTATCGCGCTGTACCCAGGGAGGACAGCAAGGATTACGCTAAAGTGAAGAGAGCGATCTTGGAAAGATATGCCATTACCTCAGAGGCATACCGGCGCAAGTTTAGAGGCCTGCGCAAGCCAGAAAGAGATTCCCATGCAGAGTGGGCCCACAAGCTGGATCAAGCATCTCAGGGGTGGATACAGGCCAGCCAAGCTACCACCATGGAAGAATTGCGACAACTGATGCTGTTGGAGCAATTCTTTAACGGCTTGTCCCCAGAAGCCCAAGAATGGGTGAGAGATCGAAAACCCCTCACCTTAACCGAAGCAGCCAGATTAGCAGACCAGCATTTTGATGCCAGGAGGCACCATGGACTACAGCCTAACAACGGACAGGCTAATATACAATGCCACACCTGCAAGCAGTGGGGACATATGGCACGTGAGTGCACCCAAAATCGGAGCAGACAAGCTTGGAACCAGGTCAGACAGAACCTGGCCCCAAGGGCGGCTGCTCACCATTACCAAACGGAGCCAGCCGCTCATGAGGTGTTGAGCACCCAAGCCGAGGAACCCCTGGGAATTCTGCATGAGGTGATGTCGGTCCAGGGACTTCGGGATTCGGGAGCTACTTTAACCCTGATAGCTCCCCATTTGGTGCCGGATACAGCACCCACTGGCGGATCCGTGGCAGTACGAGGGGCAGGGGGAGCAGTATACCGATTGCCCACTGCTAGAGTGGAGTACAGACCCCCAGTCACCCCAGCAGCTGCCAGTTACCAACCCCCGGCGCACCGCTATACCACACGGCCTCCGGCCACGAACTACCCTCAGAGAGCCCGGTTCAATTCGCGGGGCTACTCACAACCTATTCGGTGCTTTGGATGTAAGCAACTAGGGCACAAAAGACCAGAGTGTCCCCTAAACGCAGCGAATCAAGCACAGTCCTGGAGAAGACCCGCTGGCGGAATCCCACATAATCCTCAGCCTGTGGCCCGCTACGTAGAGGCGCCAGAATGCTGGGGCAGCCTACATGAAGCAGACCCCGTGCAAGCTGCCCACCGGAATAACCGGCAACGGGTTAAAGTGAATGGGAAGGAGGTCAGTTGTCTACGGGATACTGGTGCTACCATGACCTTGCTTCAAGAGAACTTGGTGCCTGAGAAACAGCACACTGGAGACACTGTGGCTGTGAGGGTAGCAGGGGGCACTGTGTTCCGCCTACCTGTTGCCAGGGTACATTTGGATTGGGGAGTGGGCGCTAGACTTGTGAATGTGGGGGTCAAGAAGGACTTACCTGCTGATGTTCTCCTTGGAAATGACTTGGCCCCCCTTGTTTCTGCCTATGCTCCCATGGATCCCGCTGATGTTAACCCTGTGACTACCCAAGCCCAGTCCCTCCGGGAAGAGACGCTTCCATGTTTGGGGTGGGGGCAGTACTGAGCCAAGTTGGAGCAGATGGCGGAGAACCCCCGTATCCTACTTGAGCCGAAAGTTGTTGCCCCGGACATCCCCAAGCCGATCCGTTGGGATCAGACTGTGTATGCCGGCTTGGTTCTGGGGGAGCATTGTGGCAAACCTAGCCACTTCTGGACTATAACATAAGAAAGGTTGTCTATAGGCTGTATATTGTGCTATGTAGATGTGACAGACCCTTCTGTCAGCACTGAAAGAGTTAACTGTGTTCAGCTATTGTGCACTGTCATTAATGTTATTGATACACAGTCCATTGTTTAATCAACCTCAGAGAGCAGACCCTAGATGATAAGGAAAGACAAGTGTGTGTCTGTGTTTAAATTGTTATCAGCTTGAGCAAGGTATTCTATTGTATCATGTAAAAGGGCGTGTTCCCTCCATTCAATGTACAACATTCTTTCAACCCCCCTTCTGGGGGGGTCAGACCTGCATAAATACTGGGCATATGAGCCTTAATAAAATTCATTCTGTTTAAAACCTGAAAACTGGCTGGGTTGTGAATTGCTGATTCCCTATGCAGGACATTGTTCCCTGGTGTTAACCCTTGGTATCCGGTTGGTACCGTTACACTCTTCATAAAAAGGGCAGTAGAGAAGAATCTGGCAACTACAGGCCAGTTAGTTTAACTTCAGTAGTAGGGAAATTAATGGAAAGCCTCTTAAAAGAAAGAATTATGACTTACATAAAGACAAACAATTTAGAGGAGCAAAATCAGCATGGTTTTACTTCAGGGAGGTCATGTCAGACTAATCTAATTGACTTCTTTGATTATGTAACAAAAGTATTAGACAAGGGTGGAGCAGTTGATGTAGCATATCTAGATTTCAGCAAAGCATTTGACACCGTCCCACACAATAAACTTATTCACAAACTATATCTCCTTGGTCTAGATTCAAAAATTGTGAACTGGGTGGAATGCTGGCTTAAGGACAGAAAACAAAGTGTCTTAGTAAATGGAGTTCATTCAGCAGAGGGGGCTGTTACTAGTGGTGTTTCTCAGGGGTCTGTTCTGGGGCCTGTTTTGTTTAACATATTTATCTGCGATATCAGCAAAGGGCTACAGGGGAAAGTATGTCTCTTTGCAGATGATACAAAAATTTGCAACAGAGTGGATGTTCCGGGGGGGTAGACAAAATGAGAAGTGATATACAACAATTGGAGGATTGGACAAACGACTGGGATCTAAAGTTTAACACAGCAAAGTGTAAAATAATGCATTTAGGGAAGAAAAATCCAAATGTTAATTACAGACTCAATGACACTTTACTGACTGTTACAGATGAGGAACAGGACTTGGGAATTATTATTTCAGATGATTTAAAACTTAGTAAACAATGTAGTAATGCAGCGAGTAAGGCTAGCAGAATGCTTGGATGTATTGGTAGAGGTATTTGCAGCAGAAATAGTAAGGTTCTTATGCCACTTTATAGATCATTAGTTAGGCCTCATCTTGAGTATTGTGTGCAGTTCTGGAGGCCAGAAGGATATTAACAATCTTGAATCTGTGCAAAGGAGGGCTACCAAAATGGTACATGGTCTAAAAAATAAAACTTACCAGGATAGGCTCAATGACCTAAATATGTATAGCTTAGAGGAGAGAAGGGAAAGAGGTGATATGATAGCAACTTTCAAGTACATTAAAGGGTTTAGTAAAACTGAGGCTGTGGGTATTTTACATAAAATGGAAAATTCAAGAACAAGGGGTCACGAGCTCAAGCTAAAGGGTAGTAGATTCAGGAGTAATTTGAGGAAGCACTTCTTTATAGAAAGAGTGATTGATTTATGGAATAAACTTCCTCAAGAGGTAGTAGCAACAAACACTGTGGGGGACTTTAAAAATGCATGGGACAAGCATAAGGCTATCCTACGAACTAGATAAGTTTATACTGTTAGGTAAGGTCGGGCAGACTTGCTGGGCCTATGGCTCTTATCTGCCGTCAATATCTATGTTTCTATGTTTCTATGTTTACACACACATACACACACACAGACACCCATACACACATACACACACACATACTCATACACATACACTCATACACATACACACATAAACTCATACACACACACTCATACACACACATACACACACTCATACACACACATACTCATACACATACACTCATACACATATACTCATACACACACACTCATGCACACACACACTCATGCACACACATACTCATACACATACACTCATACACATACACACACACATATACTCATACACGCACACACACATACACACACTCATACACACACATACTCATACACATACACTCATAAACATACACACACATATACTCATACACACACACACTCATACACACACACACTCATACACACACATACACACACTCATACACACACATACTCATACACATACACTCATACACATACACACTTATACACACTCATACACACACATACACACACATACACACACTCATACACACACTCATACACACATACTCATACACATACACATACACACACTCATACACACACATACTCATACACATACACTCATACACACACATACACACACATACACACACTCATACACACACTCATACACACACATACACACACTCATACACACACATACTCATACACATACACTCATACACACACATACACACACACACACACACACTCATACACACACATACACACACTCATACACACACATACTCATACACATACACTCATACACATACACACACATATACTCATACACATACACACACATATACTCATACACACACACACACTCATGCACACACTCATACACACACATACACACACACTCATACACATACTCATACACACATATACTCATACACATACACAGACTCATACACACACACTCGCATACATACACACACTCATACACACACATACTCATACAAATACACTCATACACACACTCATACACACACATACATACACACACACATACATACTGTGACAGACCCTTCGGTCAGGACTGAAAGTGTTAACTTTATTTTCTAAACACAAGTTGCTGGTTCCAGCTATAATCTAATTAGTGCTAAGCCTTCTATTGTTTGATCACCTCCAGAGAGAAAACGCCTAAGTGATAAGAAGAGCCAAGAGTGTCTTGTGGTTGAAGTGTTTAAGTAATATAATTCTATTGTATCATGTCAAAAGGGCGCTTCTCCCTTTTATCTAATGTACAACATTCTTTCAACCCCCATCTGGGGGGGTCAAAACCTGTATAAATACTAGGCATCTAGCCTTTAATAAATGTCATTCTGTTTTAAACCTGAAATGTGGAGCTTGGTCTCATGTTTGAGGGGAAACTGATCGGGGTTGTGAATTGCTGATTGTCTATGCAGGACATTGTCCTCTGGTATTAACCTTGGTATCCTGTTGGTACCGTAACAATTGGTGGCAAGCGACGGGAGAATCCTTATCGCCCAAAGGAGCAACTACGGATTCAGACCGAATGGGAACACCGTATGAAAGGCTAAAAAGAGCTACCCTTAAAGACCTGCTAGAGCAACGGGGCCAACAAACCAGTAACCTCAGGAAGAGGGAGATTATTGCAAGACTGACCGAGATGGACGGAGTATCAGGGCACGAAGGAACCAATGAGCCCAGCATGTCAGACAGAACCCCCGAAGAAGCAAGCTTTGACCGGGCGGTCAAAATAAGACTGGCACACTATGGCCCCAACCCATCTGCGGAAATTATCGACCGGGTCATAGCAGCTGTGGAGGCCAACCTACTTCGCCAAAGCGGCGCTGCAGCAGTCCAAGTCACCGCAACCCCAGTGGAAAAGAGAAAAGTGCATTTTACCGCTTTTAAAAACTTCCTGGAAACAGAAGGAGAGATTGATGGGTACCTTGCGGATTTTGAGAGGCAATGTGCACTACACCAGGTACCCGCCGAGGACTGGGTCACGATATTGTCCGGAAAATTATCCGGCCGGGCCAGTGAGGCTTTTCGGGCCATTCCAGATGAGGAAGTTGGGGATTATAATACTGTGAAAGAGGCTCTGCTCTCCAGGTATGCGGTTACACTGGAGGCATACCGGAGACGGTTCAGAGACACTGTTAAATTGGCTGCCGATTCCTACGCTGAGTGGGCATGTCAGGTGCACCGCACAGCATCGCACTGGATGGCGGGGTGCCAAGCCGTGTCTGGGGAAGAGGTGCTGCAGCTATTCCTGTTGGAACATTGCTTTGACAAGTTATCAGCAGGAGTTAGAGAGTGGGTTCGGGACCGTAAACCTTCCACCCTGCATGAAGCTGCTCGCTTGGCAGATGAGTATACGGATGCTCGCAAACTGGACACTGCTACCACTAAGCCCCCTGCTAAAGTGGAGTACAGACCCCCGGCCACCCCAGCAGCTGCCATTTACCAACCCCCGGCGCACCGCTATGCCACACAGCCTCCGGTCACGAACTACCCTCAGACAGCCCGGTTCACCTCACGGGATTACTCCCAGCCTATCCGGTGCTTTGGATGTAAGCAAATAGGACACAAAAGGTCGGAGTGTCCCCTCAACACGGCAAACCAAGCACAGTCCTGGAGGAGACCCGCCGGCGGAATCCCACGTAACCCTCAGCCTGCTGCCCACTGCGTAGAGGAACAAGAATGCTGGGGCATCCTACATGAAGCAGACCCCGTGCAAGCTGTCCACCGGGATAACCGGCAACAGCACCGGCAACTGGTTAAAGTGAATGGGAAGGAGGTCAGTGGTCTACGGGATACTGGTGCTACTATGACCTTGCTTCAAAAGAACCTGGTGTCTGAGAAACAGCACACTGGAGACACTGTGGCTGTGAGAGTGGCAGGGGGCACTGTGTTCTGCCTACCTGTTGCCCGGGTACATTTGGATTGGGGAGTGGGCGCTAGACATGTGAATGTGGGGGTCATGAAGGATTTACCAGCTGATGTTCTCCTTGGAAATGACTTGGCCCCCCTTGTTTCGGCCTACACTCCCATGGGTCCCGTTGATGTTAACCCAGTGACTACCCGTGCCCAGGCCCGTGTCACAGAGACCGACCCACCTGCTGCTGAGACCCAGGTAAGACTCTCTTCCCCGACTTATACCCTAGACCAGACCCCCTTGAATTGGGATACCCCAGAGACGTACGGGAGGGAAACCCGGGAGGATCCGACCCTTCAGAAGTACAGGGCTAGGGCAGACACTGGAGAAGAAGGAGTAGATGGGGAACGTTATGAGTGGGTGGGGGATAGGCTATATAGAATCCCCAAACCCGCCAAGAAAAGTACTGCCCTTCCACAAAATCGGCAGCTGGTAGTGCCTGCGAAATACCGGCAAGAGATTCTGCGGATTGGGCACGATGTACCGTTAGCTGGACATCTAGGGTCCAGCCGCACCGCTCATAGGATCACCCAGAATTTCATCTGGCTCAATTTTAACCGAGATGTGCGGGTATATTGTAGTACTTGTGACACCTGTCAACGGGTGGGTAAGCGGGGGGACCACCCCAAAGCTAGGCTTATGTCTATGCCTGTCATTGGGGAACCCTTTTCCCGCATAGCCGTTGACATTGTGGGTCCACTTGCCAGGGCTAGTCCATCAGGTAAGAAGTATATTCTCACTGTGGTGGACTATGCCACTCGTTACCCAGAGGCAGTAGCACTGCCGAATATAGAGGCAGAGACAGTCGCTGATGCCCTAGTTAAGGTTTTTACTAGGGTCGGGTTCCCTAAGGAGATTCTCTCTGATCAGGGGACCCAGTTTACCGCTGTGCTCACCCAGCAGCTGTGGAAGGTGTGCGGCATTAAACCGTTGCTCAGTTCGCCTTATCACCCCCAGACTAACGGTCTCTGCGAGCGTTTAATGGCACCCTCAAGCAGATGCTGAGGACCTTCACGGACACTTGCAGAGACTGGGAACGATTCCTGCCTCATCTGCTATTTGCGTACAGGGAGGTGCCCCAGGAATCCACTGGGTTCTCTCCCTTTGAGTTACTCTATGGGAGAAGAGTCTGCGGCCCCCTGGATCTCATTAGAGGACACTGGGAGGGAGAGATAGAGCAGGAGGGAACCCCCATCGTGCCATATGTTCTGGAACTCCGGGACCGCATGGAGAAACTGTCTCTGATGGTAAGAGGGAATCTCCAGGTGGCCCAGGAAAGAGAGAAGGGGTGGTACGATCAGGGTGCCCGGCAGCGGGTCTTCCAGGTTGGACAGAAGGTTTTGGTGCTCAAGCCTGTGAAGGCCAACAAGATGCAAGCATCTTGGCAGGGCCCGTATAAAGTGTTATCCCGGGTGTGTGATACTACCTATGTTATAGCCAGCTGTGCAGATGAGAGGATCCAGCGATCCTTTCATGTGAACATGCTGAAGGAGTATTAGGAGAGGCCAGAGGACGTAGCCGCAGTATGCGCCCCTGCTGCAGACGACCCAGAGAACTTACCCCTACCCGACTTATTAGAGAAGGACCCCCAGACTGACCTCACTAGTCTTGTGCAGCTAGGGGACCGGTTGAACCCTACCGAGAGGGTACAGGCAAGACAGCTCCTGTGGGAGAAGCAGGCGACGTTCTCCCAAGAGCCCGGCTACACTACCCTAGCTGTACATAAAGTAGAGACTCCTGGACAGAATCCCCTGCGACAGCCTCCCTACCGTATACCCGAAGCAGTCCGAGAAGGAATGCGGAAGGAGATACAGGAGATGGCCCGGCTGGGAGTGATCGAGCCCTCCGATATTCCTTGGGCTTCCCCTGTAGTCCTGGTACCTAAGAAGGATGGAACCACCCGGTTCTGTGTGGACTACAGGCGGCTCAACGAGAGGACCACCACTGACGCCTACCCGATGCCCCGGGTAGACGAATTACTAGACCGTATTGCTAGGGGGCGCTATCTGACAACCATAGACCTGTGTAAAGGCTATTGGCAGATTCCCCTGGCCGAGGATGCTATCCCCAAGTTGGCCTTCGTCACCCCATTCGGCTTGTACCAGTTTAAGGTCATGCCCTTTGGGATGAAGAATGCTCCGGCTACCTTCCAGCGTATGGTGAATAGACTCCTTGATGGCTTCCAGGAATTTGCTTGTGCATACCTGGACGACATTGCGGTTTACAGTGGGTCCTGGGAAGAACACCTTACCCATGTAGGGCTGGTTCTGGACAAGATTCGGGCCGCTGGCCTGACCTTGAAACCGGACAAGGGGCATCTAGGTATGGCTGAAGTACAGTACTTGGGGCACCGAGTGGGGTGTGGGAGCCAGAGACCGGAGCCAGCCAAGGTAGAGGCTGTGGCTAACTGGCCCACACCTATCACTAAGACCCAAGTACTAGCCTTCCTGGGGACGGCCGGGTATTACCGATGTTTTGTCCCCGACTACAGTACTATCGCCAAGCCCCTGACTGACCTGACTAAAAAGAACCTCCCCAAACAGGTCCTGTGGTCTCCAGCTTGTGAAGCCGCGTTTCAGGCACTGAAGCAGGCCCTTGTGAATGCCCCTGTCTTGGCTGCCCCAGTCCCTAACAAACGTTTTCTCATTCATACAGATGCTTCCATGTATGGACTGGGGGCTGTACTGAGTCAAGTCGGGGAGGATGGAGGAGAGCATCCTGTCGCATACCTAAGCAGAAAGTTATTACCTCGGGAAGTAAGT
>NC_069503.1:1161603963-1161681298 GCF_027579735.1 Bombina bombina
ACACACATACATACACACATACTCATACACTCATACACGCACATCCATACACAGACACACAAACACACACAGACATACAAACACATATACACGCACACACTCATACACACACATACACACACTCATACACACACATACACACACTCATACACAGACATAAACACACTCATACACACACACACACATACACACACACACACACATACACACACATACACTCATACACATACACACACTCATACACACGCACACACTCATACACACGCATATACACACAAACACACACTCATACAAACACATACACATGCACACACTCATACATACACAAACACACACTCATACACACACTCATACACACACTCATACACACACTCATACACATACACTCATACACATACACACACATATACACACACATACACACAATCATACACACACATACTCATACACATACACATACACTTATACACATACACACACACATACTCATACACATACACACACACATATACTCATACACACATATACTCATACACACACACACACATACACACACTCATACACATACATACACTCATACACATACACACACATATACACACACACACTCATACACACATATATTCATACACATACACTTCTACACATACACATACACACACATACACACTCATACACACACATACTCATACACATACACACACACACATACTCATACACACACACACATACACACACATACACACACTCATACACACACACACTCATACACACACATACTCATACACATACACACACACATACTCATACACACACACACTCATACACACACATACTCATACACATACACACACACACACACATACACACACATACACACACTCATACACACACACACTCATACACACACATACTCATACACATACACACACACATACTCATACACACACACAGACACTCATACACACATACACACACTCATACACACATACACACACTCATACACACACATACTCATACACTCATACACATACACACAGACATAAACTCATACACACAGACATAAACTCATACACACACACACACACTCATACACACACATACACACACTCATACACACACATACTCATACACATACATATACTCATACACACACACACACTCATGCACACACTCATACACACACATACTTATACACATACACTCATACACATACACACACACTCATACACACACATACTCATACACATACACTCATAAACACACGCACACACATATACTCATACACACACACACTCATACACACACATACACACACTCATACACACACTCATACACACACATACACATACACACATACACACTCATACACACACATACACACACTCATACACACACATACTCATACACATACACACACTCATACACACACATACTCATACACTCATACACATACACTCATACACACACATACTCATACACATACACACACACAGACACTCATACACACATACACACACTCATACACACACATACACTCATACACATACACACACACACATAAACTCATACACACACACACACACACACACACACTCATACACACACTCATACACACATACACATATACTCATACACACACACTCATACACATACACACACATATACTCATACACTCACACACTCATACACACACATACTCATACACATACACTCATAAACATACACACACACATATACTCATACACACACACTCATACACACACATACACACACTCATACACACACATACTCATACACACATACACACACATACACACACTCATACACACACATACTCATACACATACACTCATACACATACACACACTCATACACACACATACTCATACACATACACATACACTCATACAAAAAAATGTTAAACATATGTTTATTTCAAAAGTTATGATAAATTGATATATACTTATTGTTTATTATTAACATTATGTTTATGAAAGGTTTTTTATGATTAGCAGATGTTCAATGCTGGTTCTGCTGTTTACATTTCTGCAGCTCATGCTTATTTTATGCTTTTGTCTTTATTGTCTTACATATCTTAACGTTATTCCATTATTCCATTATTTCGTTATTTGATATGTTTATCTTACAGAAATCTTACAATATTATGTTTCTTGTTCATATTGATAAACATATACTTCGTAGTAGGCTCTTGACAAAAGCATTATATATATATACTGAGTTTTTTATGAGACGAGCAGTTGGAGCGCCTGGTCGGCTCTATTTCCGCATGAGTGGATGCTCGTCGAACGGAGTACGGTCAAAGTGGGTGAGTCTATTTACTACACAAGTTACAGAACCTATCTGTTAATTAAGGTGGAGGAATTATTGCTCGATAGAGCTTTTCTTATTATATCGCCTAAGGTTTTCAAGTATGAGCTGTGAACTGCCACTAACATATATCGGCTAACCAAGGGTTAAAACACGGAACTTTTTCTCTTTTTTCTCATTATTTCCTTGACTCTGTACTTACCCTAGTGTGGCCGATTTAAGCTGCTTCTCATTTGCCATAAGCCTATAAACATGGATACCGCAATTGACTGCACACAGTACTATTCACTCATTAGTCTAAATTATCAGGATTTGGAAGGCTTGGAACTAGAAGAATTCTTTTCATCAGTATCTATGGATGTTAAATTGGGAGATTTGTTCCACAATTTGGAAATTTTGAGACTCAAGGAAATAAGACTCAAATTAGACTCCTGGATACTTAATAAATATCTATCATTACATATGATCCCCAGGGGTCTACGAGTAAAAAAGTTTCCAAATTTTGAAGTGACTGATCAAGATTTCATCAGAGAGTGGAATAGTATACTATCTGAATGCTCTTTAAGACTCATGGGTATGCTTATCAAACACAAAAGTGATCAGTTGATTATGGTTCGAAATGATATTGCAAAGTTACAAGCTGAATTGAATAACTTTAAACTCAGTGATGAATATGTGTGTTTTGATGTGATGTTGAGGGATGTTGTTGAATCTTCAAGACAAGATTTAATTTCTATAAAACATACTAAGTTTTTACGTGACCAAAAAGATTATTCTGATAATCAGGTTTTTATTTGGCAGAGAACACATAAGCGTAATAGAAGACATTTCAACAATGCACAATCAAAACAAAATAAAAATAAAAATAAAGACAATACCAGTAGCACCAGTACTGCAGATAATAACCAATGTATTGTTGCTAATACTGACATACAGCCACATATCCCTCATCACAAGAAGAGAAAGAATAATAATAAAAATAAAAAAAGAGTTACTTTCTCTGATCCAGAGACAACTGATGATGATTTTTCATCACAGGGAGCTTCCACCTCTGGTGATGAGGGATCAGGCGCGGAATATAATGAACATCTGGAAACCAGTGGTGAAGAGATAGAAACCGGACCACTGGTCACTAACAAAGTTCAATCTAACATAGGTACTATACCTAAAAATACACAGGCTAAACAACAAAACTTTGTACACTCAAACACACAACCAGAATCTGATATTTCGCAACAAGTTACAACAACATCGCAGGTTTTTCATGTGGTCAAAAAACGAACGAGGGGTGGGGGGAAACAGGCTTACACCCCAAAACACAGATATACCCTGAGAGACCCCAAACAAATAAAATAGCGACTTCCAGCAGTGTTATAAATTTGTCTTCATACACACTAAATAAAGCTGAGCTTAAGATTTTGGAATTGGGTTTGGGCTTTTGCCCAAACAGGAAGTTTAATCTCTTCCAAACCATAATTGACTTGAATCGATTTATAAGGAAGATCACATTAAATAAACCTTTTGAGATGACAGCCAAAGCTGATGATACTAGATCATGTATACCCAATACTACACACCCCACAAATCTTCCCTCCCTTACCTTTCAAGAAGCATGTAGTATCACATCATTGGAAAGCTTAGAAAGGGAATCCACAGTACTAAGTACAATAACTGATAATAAATTACCACAGAGAAAAGTTGCCTCTAATTTTTATCCTATACACAATAGAGGCAAATCTTTGGAGGTTTTTCATAAACGAATAGTGGATGACTTAAAAAAACTTAGTTTATCCTCCGCTCCTGTCACACAAAATCTTTCTAAATTAGAAAAAGAAGCGATCCTCTCCATACAAAACAATGACAACATCGTGATAAGGCAATCAGATAAGGGAGGCAGTGTGGTGGTGTTGGACCGAGTGGACTATGTAAATGAGGCAACAACATTTAACTGACCATAACACATACTCTATTGTGGACCAAAATCCAACAAAACGCTTTCAATATGAGCTTGGGCAGATGTTGGATGATGGGGTTGATTTAGGTATTTTTGATCAACAAACAGCAGACTCTTTATATGTTACTCATCCTATCATCCCCCTCTTCCACCATCTGCCCAAGGTACACAAGAGTGTGACTGATGTAAAGGGCCGTCCAATTGTATCAGAAATAGGTTCCCTTCTGGAGCCTCTATGCGATTGGTTGGATGGGGTATTGCAGCCATATGTTTTGGCCTTACCCAGTCATATTCGTGACACCTCACATGTATTGGGTATGCTGGAGTGTATTGAGTGGCAGAAAGATTATAGTTGGCTGACCATTGATGTGGTCTCTCTATACTCCAGCATACCCCATGACATGGGCTTAAAGGCCATTGAATTTTTTCTACAGTCCAGTGCAGATATGTCATCGGAAAATATAAGATACATTCTACGTATCACCCAGTACCTATTAGAGCATAACTACTTCTGCTTCGAGGGGGTGTTTTACCTCCAGAAAAGGGGCACAGCTATGGGGGCCAAGTTTGCCCCCTCCTATGCGAACTTGTACATGGGCTGGCTTGAGCGCTCTTTTATCTATGGAGGTGAGAGCCCCTTGGGAGCAGAAGTGGTTTTCTATCGTCGCTTCATAGACAACCTGATTTTTATCTGGTCGTCAAGTGAAGAACAAGCCCAAATTTTTCTAGGTTTCCTAAACGAGGCAAACCATGGTCTAAAATTTACATATGAGTGGCATCCCTCTTAGGTTAATCTTTTAGACGTCACATTAACTGGAAACCACATAACACAAAAGATTGAGTCAAAACTCCATAGGAAGCCCATTTCAGGGAACACAATCCTCCATCATAAAAGTGGTCATCCTCCACATGTATTTAGTGGCATTGCAAAGAGCCAGTTTCTAAGGGCAAAAAGAGTTTGCAGTAGTGAAAAAGATTTCCATGCAGAAACAAAGGAAATCAAACAGAGATTAAAAAATAGGGGTTATCCCCCAAAATTATTAGACAATGTATCCAAAAAAGTGGTCACATCGGAGAGAAATCCAAAAAAACTGCAGAATAAGATGAATGAGCAAGAAAGACAGCTCACTTTCATCACCCAATATTCTTCAGACTATCCCACTGTATGTAGCATCATCAGGAAATATTTTCCTATTCTCCTGGGTGATGTACACTTAAAAACGACAGTGGAAAAAGGATTTTGGTGTGTCTACTCCAAAAATCTATCCTTGGGCAACCTTTTGTCCCCCAGTCTCCTACCATCCAACAAAAAGAAGAAAAGTTCCTGGTTACAGGTCAATGGCACCTACAAATGTGGGGACCATAGGTGTAAGGCCTGTGATACTGTTGTGGAAGGCAGAAACTTCTACTCGTGTTCAACTGGAGACAGGTTTTTGTCTAAAGGATGTATCAAGTGCTCCAGTGTTTATGTTGTGTACCTAATAGAATGTCAGGAACACTCCAAGCAGTACGTTGGAATGACAATCAGGGAAGTCCGAACAAGGATAAGAGAACATCTTGGTTATATCAAATATGATAAACCATGTTCGGCACTATCTCGACATTTTATTGAGGTGCACGGCAAGGACACTGGATCCTTCAAATGGCGAGGCATTGAAACTGTCAATTTGCCCCCCAGAGGAGGAAATAAGGATGAACTTTTGGCAAGGCAGGAGGTGTACTGGATCATGAAGCTAAATACTCAGATACCACATGGATTTAACTCTGAGTTTGACATCATAAATCATTGGAAGTAATGATTGGCTTCATGGTCCAGTACACCCACATATTAATACATAAATTTCTTAATAAATTTCTCATTTAAAATATTTCCCAAAATAATCTTTGTAATAATCTCTTGTGGGGTTAACTGCTTATGATAAATTTTGAAAGATGATATAGACAAGATGATATAGGGTCTATATATATACATCCTCCTTAATGACAGATGTTTTGACATGAACATATGCACTATAGTGATCACTTTCTGTCTAGAACATTTAATTCATTTGACATACAAATAGGTTACATGTTCATAATACCAGTATAATAAGTGCAGCTTGAACCTTATGAACGCCATGGCTAATCTGTTACCTGTTAAATTTATTAGTTTTTGAAAAAATTTTTAAACATATGTTTATTTCAAAAGCTATGATAAATTGATATATACTTATTGTTTATTATTAACATTATGTTTATGAAAGGTTTTTTATGATTAGCAGATGTTCAATGCTGGTTCTGCTGTTTACATTTCTGCAGCTCATGCTTATTTTATGCTTTTGTCTTTATTGTCTTACATATCTTAACGTTATTCCATTATTCCATTATTTCGTTATTTGATATGTTTATCTTACAGAAATCTTATAATATCATGTTTCTTGTTCATATTGATAAACATATACTTCGTAGTAGGCTCTTGACAAAAGCATTATATATATATATATATACTGAGTTTTTTATGAACTGCTCTTGTCAAACAATTTCAGATTTGAATATATGCATATATCATGCCCTATTCCCTATCTACCTCCATTTCCCATTGTTTAATGTGTGAAATAAGTAATTGCTTGTGTGCATTCAGTACCTTAATGGTTAATAGGGGTGTGTTGAGCACCAACCAATAACCATGTTTTGTAACCTTTTTAAGATGGCACTCACCTGTGCCTAATCAGGTTTATGAGTATGGCACTAGCCGAAACGCGTAAAACCTGATACCTCTGTGTGTGTGTATCATGTTTGCTTTTTTAAAATTGAAGAAATAAAGGCTGTTTTTATTTATACCATATGGATATTGGGATCGATTTTTTCTTTTTTCTATACGCTCATACACACACACATACACACACATACAAACACTCATACACCTAACTCTGCATTTACATCCTTCTCAATCTTGCAGTCCTCACCTCCTGTTTCTCAACCTCCTACCCTCAATTCCTCTTGTATGTGTTTGTAAAATTTTGTCCTGTCTCCTACAAGTTTTATATCATTGTTTTATTTATATGAATTGTATCTTTGGACAGCGCTGCAAAATATGTTGGCGCTTTATAAATAAAGTATAATAATACAAATAATAATATAGATAGACATAGATAGGTAGACAGACAGACAGACAAGATACATCAGACACAGTGGGGCAAAAAAGTATTTAGTCAGCCACCAATTGTGCAAGTTCTCCCACTTAAGAAGATGAGAGAGGCCTGTAATTTTCATCATAGGTATACCTCAACTATGAGAGACAAAATGTGGAAACAAATCCAGACAATCACATTGTCTGATTTGGAAATAATTTATTTGCAAATTATGGTGGAAAATAAGTATTTGGTCAATATCAAAAGTTCATCTCAATACTTTGTTATATATCCTTTGTTGGCAAAGACAGAGGTCAAACGTTTTCTGTAAGTCTTCACAAGGTTGTCACACACTGTTGCTGGTATGTTGGCCCATTCCTGCATGCAGATCTCCTCTAGAGCAGTGATGTTTTGGGGCTGTCACTGGGCAACACAGACTTTCAACTCCCTCCAAAGGTTTTCTATGGGGTTGAGATCTGGAGACTGGCTAGGCCACTCCAGGACCTTGAAATGCTTCTTACAAAGGCACTCCTTCTTTGCCTGGGCGGTGTGTTTGGGATCATTGTCATGCTGAAAGACCCAGTCACGTTTCATCTTCAATGCACTTGCTGATGGAAGGAGGTTTGCAATCAATATCTCACGATACATGGCCCCATTCATTCTTTCATGTACACGGATCAGTCGTCCTGTTCCCTTTGCAGAGAAACAACCCCAAAGCATGATGTTGCGACCCCCATGCTTCACAGTAGGTATGGTGTTCTTTGGTTGCAACTCAGCATTCTCTCTCCTCCAAACACGACGAGTTGTGTTTCTACTAAACAGTTCTACTGTTTTACTTTCATCTGACCATATGACATTCTCCCAATCCACTTCTGGATCATTCAAATGCTCTCTAGCATACTTCAGACGGGCCTGGACATGTACTGGCTTAAGCAGGGGGACACGTCTGGCACTGCAGGATCTGAGTCCCTGGCGGTGTAGTGTGTTACTGATGGTAGCCTTTGTTACGTTGGTCCCAGTTCTCTGCAGGTCATTCACTAGATCCCCCCATGTGGTTTTGGGATGTTTGCTCACCGTTCTTGTGATCATTTTGACCCCACAGGGTGAGATCTTGCGTGAAGCCCCAGATCGAGGGATATTATCAGTGGTCTTGTATGTCTTCCATTTTCTAATTATTGCTCCCACAGTTGATTTCTTCACACCAAGCTGCTTGCCTATTGCAGATTCAGTCTTCCCAGCCTGGTGCAGGTCTACCATTTTGTTTCTGGTGTCCTTCGACAGCTCTTTGGTCTTCATCATAGTGGAGTTTGGAGTGTGACTGTTTGATGTTGTGGACAGGTGTCTTTTATACTGATAACAAGTTCAAACAGGTACCATTAATACAGGTAATGAGTGGAGGACAGAGGGGCCTCTTAAAGAAGAAGATACAGGTCTGTGAGAGCCAGAAATCTTGCTTGTTTGTAGGTGACCAAATACTTATTTTCCACCATAATATGCAAATAAATTATTTCCAAATCAGGCAATGTGATTGTCTGGATTTGTTTCCACATTTTGTCTCTCATAGTTGAGGTATACCTATGATGAAAATTACAGGCCTCGCTCATCTTCTTAAGTGGGAGAACTTGCCCAATTGGTGGCTGACTAAATACTTTTTTGCCCCACTGTAGATACAGGCAGACAGAAACAAAGACACATAGAAAGAGATACAGACAGATATGCAGACGCAACTAAAGCACATGATTTAAACAGAACTGGATGATTCATGTTACAAATAAATAAAATGTTCGGCACATACCGTCTACTGAGAATGTTTATTCTGTTGTGCTTTAAATCATGAAATCTGAGAAAAGCTGCTAGATATTTATACATAAACAGTACAGGCCACAGCTCCTGTGAAGGGGACAGTTCCCTGGTGCTGGTGCTACACTGAGGGAGGTGATCAGTAACCTGTCATTGAGGCTCCCCTGTAGGCTTCCTGCTTGAGTTATGCGGGTAATGTCCCACCCTGCTGTCACTACACTTCTGCCAATCTGTGGGCTGCCTAAAATATACCAGCTCTAAGACAATCCAAGGGTCTATGCAAGCAGTCCCATTCCCATGGGGTGGAGGAGCCAGCACGGGGGGTGCTCTATTGACTTAGATCACCATGCTGCTTGCTGCTACACCTGCCGACTGCCTGCTCTAATTAAGATTGTGCCCCCTGATAAGGAGGCTGTCTAGCTGGCTGTATATAAGCACCAGCCCTGTAGGAGGGACTTTAGAGTCTCAGCTACAGTTTTTGGCCAGTGGGTTTACATAACCATGGTTTGATTTCCGTTCTTTCTGAACATCTTTATCAGCTCCTTTACGGCACACAATATGACTTTTTGGGCATTGCAGCACAATGCAAATGACAACACCATCCAACCAGATAGCAGGAAAATCATCCATATGATAAATGGACAGCTATGGCTTCAGAAAATACAAACCTTCTGACCATAACATATGTTTGGTGTGACAGAACTAGGGCTGCAGGGGCACTAGTTCTTTGTAGAAGCTGCTGGCTTAGCTCTTGTAAAACATGTCCCCAGGCATGCAGACTCAAGTGAGCCTAATCCTATTATTGATAAGGGAGAGTCTACTTAGCCTAATCCTATTATTGATAAGGGAGAGTCTACTGAGCCTAATCCTATTACTGATATGGGAGAGTCTACTTAGCCTAATCCTATTATTGATAAGGGAGAGTCTACTTAGCCTAATCCTATTATTGATAAGGGAGAGTCTACGGAGCCTAATCCTATTATTGATAAGGGAGAGTCTACTGAGCCTAATCTTATTATTGATAAGGAAGAGTCTACTGAGCCTAATCCTATTATTGATAAGGGAGAGTCTACTGAGCCTAATCCTATTAATGATAATGGAGAGTCTACTGAGCCTAATCCTATTATTGATAAGGGAGAGTCTTCTGAGCCTAATCCTATTATTGATAAGGGACAGTCTTCTGAGCCTAATCCTATTATTTATAAGGGAGAGTCTACTGAGCCTAATCCTATTATTGATAAGGGAGAGTCTTCTGAGCCTAATCCTATTATTGATAAGGGAGAGTCTTCTGAGCCTAATCCTATTATTGATAAGGGAGAGTCTTCTAAGCCTAATCCTATTATTGATAAGGGAGAGTCTACTGATCTTAATCCTATTATTGATAAGGGATAGTCTACTGAGCCTAATCATATTATTGATAAGGGAGAGTCTTCTGAGCCTAATCCTATAATTGATAAGGGAGAGTCTTCTGAGCCTAATCATATTATTGATAAGGGAGAGTCTACTGAGTCTAATCCTATTATTGATAAAGGAGAGTCTACTAAGCTTAATCCTATTATTGATAAGGGAGAGTCTACTGAGCCTAATCCTATTATTGATAAGGGAGAGTCTACTAAACTTAATCCTATTATTGATAAGGGAGAGTCTACTGAGCCTAATCATATTATTGATAAGGGAGAGTCTACTAAGCTTAATCCTATTATTGATAAGGGAGAGTCTACTGAGCCTAATCATATTATTGATAAGGGATAGTCTACTGAGTCTAATCCTATTATTGATAAGGGAGAGTCTTCTGACCCATAACCCTTTTATTGATAAGGGAGAGTCTACTGAGCCTAATCCTATTATTGATAAGGGAGAGTCTACTGAGCCTAATCCTGTTATTGATAAGGGAGAGTCTTCTGAGCCTAATCCTATTATCTATAAGGGAGAGACTACTGAGCCTAATCCTATTATTGATAAGGGAAAGTCTTCTGAGCCTAATCCTAATATTGATAAGGGAGAGACTACTGAGCCTAATCCTATTATTGATAAGGGAGAGACTACTGAGCCTAATCCTATTATTGATAAGGGAGAGTCTACTGAGCCTAATCCTATTATAGATAAGGGAGAGTTTACTGAGCCTAATCCTGTTATTGATAAGGGAGAGTCTTCTGAGCCTAATCCTATTATTGATAAGGGAGAGTATTCTGACCCATAACCCTTTTATTGATAAGGGAGAGTCTACTGAGTCTAATACTATTATTGATAAGGGAGAGTCTACTGAGCCTAATACTATTATTGATAAGGGAGAGTCTACTGAGCAATTACAAGGAATAGACAGCTAAGGGGTTACTATAGCACTCACTCTCACTCAAAGAAATTAATAATAAAATCATACATACTTTATTATTTATGTTTTTTTTTTAAAAAACTGGGATAAATATCCCTAGGAACCTTTAAATTACCCACAACCGTTACTTAAACTAAAGTTTAAAAATGAATTATGGCCGCCAAACACTCCTCTGTTTCCTGGCCGAGAACTGGAAACATCGGCGTCAGGTGGCTGGAGTGAATGGTCGACCTGTTATCAAAAAGTGCGGAACAAACGCGTTTCTGCTCTAATTTCGCCTTTCTCAATGTTACACTCTCTTTGAAAAAATGAATAAGCAGAGGCTTTGGGGTGCAGGACTTAAATATCCATAGACCAAATGCTCTCTACCAATCCGGTACACTTCCGGGGACCTCCGCCCCCATGGCAGCCAATCAGCTTGTAGTTCGGCTCACGCCTTTCTATAGTAGTGTTGTGATTGGGGGAATATCGAGTGATATCGAGCATAGCTATGATTTGCCTGCACTTTGAATTAGAGATGGAATGATATATTGTAAGCATTAACATGAAAAAGTATACAAAAATTCAAACTGATGCGGTGACATATATCTATGCTTCAATACTGTAATCGCTAGAATAGGTAATCCCCTGTAAGGTAATATTTGACATATTAAACACGATGGATGGGTTACTTACTTATTATAAGCAAAAAATCTTGCTTCTTATTGTAACATGATATCGTACTGGGAAAATACTGTGCACTAAAGATTAATACTTATGATCTATTATACGATCATCCTGCGATGATAACTTTGCTAAGTGAGTTATTCATACCCTTATAAAATCAGTAGATATGCTGTACAGATAACGGTTGAGACCATTCATAGGGTACTATGCACAAATAGCTCGATAGTTATGAACGGTGTATAGATATTGACATGACCATCTATTGATAGATATAATATTTATTTAGCCAGTTGCATCCACATAAATTGTGGTTTGCACTGAACTTATAGACACACTCTTATTCAAATGGTATATATCAAGTATATAAACTATACTCCTTCATTCATATTTATGTATATTCCACTTATATATCAAGGGACAGTATAGATAATGCACCAGGATACCTAAAAGTTAACATCCACCTTTTTAAAATATGTTTACCAAATAATTATCTAACCACATACCATAGGGCAGTGATCAGCCTCCCTAATGCCAGGTTACAGGTACAAGGTGGGCAATATATGTTGGTTCAGTTCATAGATCATGTTTAAATGCTCACAAATATTTAGATATACACCCAATAATTGTTAAATTCATTCATGCCATTGGGTATAACCGAATTCAGATTGAAAATCCATTTGGTTTCCATCTTTAACAATCTTTGTTCGGTGTCTCCACCTCTTATCCCAGGTTTTAGTTTTTCCAGTCCCCAACATTTCATTACATTGGTGTTCCCCTTATGAGACATTAGAAAATGTTTGGCTACACTAGTGATTTGTTTCTTCTTTTCTACATCTCTCTGGGCTGTCCTAATATTGCTAAGGTGTTCGGTCATACGTGTGCCCAGGCATTGTGTGGTCATGCCAACGTAGAGTAAATCACAGCTACAGGATATGCAATAAATCACATTAGTGCTTTGACAATTGATATGTTCTTTTATCGCCCATTTTTTGCCAAACCTATCCATTATATATTCTTTTTTGACCATGTGTTGGCACACTTTACAGTGTCCACATGCGACAGAACCTTTGTGTATAGGATCCCTTTTAGCATTCCTATCATAGTGACTAGTTACCAACTTGTCATTAAGGTTGCTAGCTCTCCTATAAGTCACCAGTGGTCTGTTAACAATGGTCTCAATAATGTATCTTGGGTCAGGACATGCCAATGTGTTTTAAGAATGTTGGTAATCTTATCACTCTGAGGTGAATATGTCGTGATAAACCTGAGTGGGGTATTACTTTCTCTTGATCTTGGAGTTAGTAACTCCTTTCTATCTTTCAGCAATGCATTGTTATATGCCTTGGCAAGTAACTTTCTTGAATAGCCTCGTTCTAGCAATCTCTGTCTCAGATCCCTAGCTGATTCTTTGTAATTCTCAATAGTACTACAGTTTCATCTTAGACGAATATATTCCCCCATTGGTAACCCTCTAATAGTATTAGGGTGGTGGTAGCTACTTGCATGTAGGATATTGTTGGTAGATTGCTAGAACGAGGCTATTCAAGAAAGTTACTTGACAAGGCATATAACAATGCATTGCTGAAAGATAGAAAGGAGTTACTAACTCCAAGATCAAGAGAAAACAGAATTTATGTTTACCTGATAAATTACTTTCTCCAACGGTGTGTCTGGTCCACGGCGTCATCCTTACTTGTGGGATATTCTCTTCCCCAACAGGAAATGGCAAAGAGCCCAGCAAAGCTGGTCACATGATCCCTCCTAGGCTCCGCCTACCCCAGTCATTCGACCGACGTTAAGGAGGAATATTTGCATAGGAGAAACCATATGTTACCGTGGTGACTGTAGTTAAAGAAAATAAATTATCAGACCTGATTAAAAAAACCAGGACGGGCCGTGGACCGGACACACCGTTGGAGAAAGTAATTTATCAGGTAAACATAAATTCTGTTTTCTCCAACATAGGTGTGTCCGGTCCACGGCGTCATCCTTACTTGTGGGAACCAATACCAAAGCTTTAGGACACGGATGAAGGGAGGGAGCAAATCAGGTCACCTAAATGGAAGGTACCACGGCTTGCAAAACCTTTCTCCCAAAAATAGCCTCAGAAGAAGCAAAAGTATCAAATTTGTAAAATTTAGAAAAAGTGTGCAGTGAAGACCAAGTCGCTGCCTTACATATCTGATCAACAGAAGCCTCGTTCTTGAAGGCCCATGTGGAAGCCACAGCCCTAGTGGAGTGAGCTGTGATTCTTTCAGGAGGCTGCCGTCCGGCAGTCTCATAAGCCAATCGGATAATGCTTTTAATCCAGAAGGAGAGAGAGGTAGAAGTTGCTTTTTGACCTCTCCGTTTACCAGAATAAACAACAAACAAAGACAAAGTTTGTCTGAAATCCTTTGTAGCTGCTAAGTAAAATTTGAGAGCACGAACTACATCCAAGTTGTGCAACAAACGTTCCTTCTTTGAAACTGGATTAGGACACAAAGAAGGCACAACTATCTCCTGGTTAATGTTTTTGTTAGAAACAACTTTTGGAAGAAAACCAGGTTTAGTACGCAAAACCACCTTATCTGCATGGAACACCAGATAAGGAGAAGAACACTGCAGAGCAGATAATTCTGAAACTCTTCTAGCAGAAGAAATTGCAACCAAAAACAAAACTTTCCAAGATAATAACTTAATATCAACGGAATGTAAGGGTTCAAACGGAACCCCCTGAAGAACTGAAAGAACTAGGTTGAGACTCCAAGGAGGAGTCAAAATTTTGTAAACAGGCTTGATTCTAACCAGAGCCTGAACAAAGGCTAGAACATCTGGCACAGCTGCCAGCTTTTTGTGAAGTAACACAGACAAGGCAGAAATCTGTCCCATCAAGGAACTTGCAGATAATCCTTTTTCCAATCCTTCTCGAAGGAAGGATAGACTCTTAGGAATCTTAACCTTGTCCCAAGGGAATCCTGCAGATTCACACCAACAGATATACCAAATTATGTGGTAATTTTTCTGGTTACAGGCTTTCAGGCCTGAACAAGAGTATTAATAACAGAATCTGAGAACCCTCGCTTTGATAAGATCAAGCGTTCAATCTCCAAGCAGTCAGCTGGAGTGGGTCGAACGGACCTAGAACAAGAAGGTCTCTCAAAGGTAGCTTCCATGGTGGAGCCGATGACATATTCACCAGATCTGCATACCAAGTCCTGCGTGGCCACGCAGGAGCTATCAAAATCACCGACGCCCTCTCCTGATTGATCCTGGCTACCAGCCTGGGGATGAGAGGAAACGGCGGGAACACATAAGCTAGTTTGAAGGTCCAAGGTGCTACTAGTGCATCCACTAGAGCCGCCTTGGGATCCCTGGATCTGTACCCGTAGTAAGGAACTCTGAAGTTCTGACGAGAGGCCATCAGATCCATGTCTGGAATGCCCCACGGTTGAGTGACTTGGGCAAAGATTTCCGGATGGAGTTCCCACTCCCCCGGATGCAATGTCTGACGACTCAGAAAATCCGCTTCCCAATTTTCCACTCCTGGGATGTGGATAGCAGACAGGTGGCAGGAGTGAGACTCCGCCCATAGAATGATTTTGGTCACTTCTTCCATCGCTAGGGAACTCCTTGTTCCCCCCTGATGGTTGATGTATGAACTTGGCCCTCGCTAGCTGAGGCCAAGCTTTGAGAGCATTGAATATCGCTCTCAGTTCCAGAATATTTATCGGTAGAAGAGATTCTACCCGAGACCAAAGACCCTGAGCTTTCAGGGATCCCCAGACCGCGCCCCAGCCCATCAGACTGGCGTCGGTCGTGACAATGACCCACTCTGGTCTGCGGAAGGTCATCCCTTGTGACAGGTTGTCCAGGGACAGCCACCAACGGAATGAGTCTCTGGTCCTCTGATTTACTTGTATCTTCGGAGACAAGTCTGAATAGTCCCCATTCCACTGACTGAGCATGAACAGTTGTAATGGTCTTAGATGAATGCGCACAAAAGGAACTATGTCCATTGCCGCTACCATCAAACCTATCACTTCCATGCACTGCGCTATGGAAGGAAGAGGAACGGAATGAAGTATCCGACAAGAGTCTAGAAGTTTTGTTTTTCTGGCTTCTGTCAGAAAAATCCTCATTTCTAAGGAGTCTATTATAGTTCCCAAGAAGGGAACCCTCGTTGACGGAGATAGAGAACTCTTTTCCACGTTCACTTTCCATCCGTGAGATCTGAGAAAGGCCAGGACAATGTCCGTGTGAGCCTTTACTTGAGGAAGGGACGACGCTCGAATCAGAATGTCGTCCAAGTAAGGTACTACAGCAATGCCCCTTGGTCTTAGCACCGCCAGAAGGGACCCTAGTACCTATGAGAAAATCCTAGGAGCAGTGGCTAATCCGAAAGAAAATGCCACGAACTGGAAATGCTTGTCCAGGAATGCAAACCTTAGGAACCGATGATGTTCCTTGTGGATAGGAATATGTAGATACGCATCCTTGAAATCCACCTTGGTCATGAATTGACCTTCCTGGATGGAAGGAAGAAGTGTTCGAATGGTTTCCATCTTGAACGATGGAACCTTGAGAAACTTGTTCAAGATCTTGAGATCTAAGATTGGTCTGAACGTTCCCTCTTTTTTGGGAACTATGAACAGATTGGAGTAGAACCCCATCCCTTGTTCTCCTAATGGAACAGGATGAATCACTCCCATTTTTAGCAGGTCTTCTACCCAATGTAAGAATGCCTGTCTTCTTATGTGGTCTGAAGACAACTGAGACCTGTGGAACCTCCCCCTTGGAGGAAGCCCCTTGAACTCCAGAGAATAACCTTGGGAGACTATTTCTAGCGCCCAAGGATCCAGAACATCTCTTTCCCAAGCCTGAGCGAAGAGAGAGAGTCTGCCCCCCACCAGATCCGGTCCCGGATCGGGGGCCCGCATTTCATGCTGTCTTGGTAGCAGTGGCAGGTTTCCTGGCCTGCTTACCTTTGCTCCAGCCTTGCATAGGTCTCCAGGCTGGATTGGCTTGAGAAGTATTACCTTCCTGCTTAGAGGACGTAGCCCTTGGGGCTGATCCGTTTCTGCGAAAGGGACGAAACTTAGGTTTATTTTTGGTCTTGAAAAGACCTATCCTGAGGAAGGGCGTGGCCCTTGCCCCCAGTGATATCAGAGATAATCTCTTTCAAGTCAGGGCCAAAGAGTGTTTTCCCCTTGAAAGGAATGTCAAGCAACTTGTTCTTGGAAGACGCATCCGCTGCCCAAGATTTTAACCAAAGCGCTCTGCGCCACAATAGCAAACCCAGAATTTTTTCGCCGCTAACCTAGCCAATTGCAAGGTGGCGTCTAGGGTGAAAGAATTAGCCAATTTAAGAGCACGAATTCTGTCCATAATCTCCTCATAAGAAGAAGAATTACTAATAATCGCCTTTCCTAGCTCATCAAACTAGAAACACGCGGCTGCAGTGACAGGGACAATGCATGCAATTGGTTGTAGAAGGGAACCTTGCTGAACAAACATCTTTAGCAGACCTTCTAATTTTTTATCCATAGGATCTTGGAAAGCACAACTATCTTCTATGGGTATAGTGGCGCGCTTGTGTAGAGTAGAAACCGCCCCCTCGACCTTGGGGACTGTCTGCCATCAGTCCTTTCTGGGGTCGACTATAGGAAAACAATTTTATAAATATGGGGGGAGGTACTAAAGGTATACCGGGCCTGTCCCATTCTTTACTAACAATGTACGCCACCCGCTTGGATATAGGAAAAGCTTCGGGGGGCCCCGGGGCCTCTAAGAACTTTTCCATTTTACATAGTGGTTCTGGAATGACCAGATAATCACAATCATCCAAATTGGATAACACCTCCTTAAGCAGAGCGCGGAGATGTTCCAACTTAAATTTAAAAGTAATCACATCAGGTTCAGCTTGTTGAGAAATGTTTCCTGAATCTGAAATTTCTCCCTCAGACAAAACCTCCCTGGCCCCCTCAGACTGGTGTAGGGGCCCTTCAGAAACCATATCATCAGCGTTCTCATGCTCTACAGAATTTTCTAAAACAGAGCAGTCGCGCTTTCGCTGATAAGTGGGCATATTGGCTAAAATGTTTTTGATAGAATTATCCATTACAGCCGTTAAATGTTGCATAGTAAGGAGTATTGGCGCACTAGATGTACTAGGGGCCTCCTGTATGGGCAAGACTGGTGTAGACGAAGGAGGGGATGATGCAGTACCATGCTTACTCCCCTCACTTGAGGAATCATCTTGGGCATCATTTTTACTAAATTTTTTTATGACATAAAATACATATAGTTAAATGAGAAGGAACCTTGGTTTCCCCACAGTCAGAACACAATCTATCTGGTAGTTCAGACATGTTAAACAGGCATAAACTTGATAACAAAGCACAAAAAAACGTTTTAAAATAAAACCGTTACTGTCACTTTAAATTTTAAACTAAACACACTTTATTATTGCAATTGCGAAAAAGTATGAAGGAATTGTTCAAAATTCACCAAAATTTCACCACAGTGTCTTAAAGCCTTAAAAGTATTGCACACCAAATTTGGAAGCTTTAACCCTTAAAATAACGGAACCGGAGCCGTTTTTATATTTAACCCCTTTACAGTCCCTGGAATCTGCTTTGCTGAGACCCAACCAAGCCCAAAGGGGAATACGATACCAAATGATGCCTTCAGAAAGACTTTTCTATGTATCAGAGCTCCACACACATGCAGCTGCATGCCATGCTGTCCTCAAAAACAAGTGCGCCATACCGGCGCGAAAATGAGGCTCTGACTATGATTAGGGAAAGCCCCTAAAGAATAAGGTGTCTAAAACAGTGCCTGCCGATATAATCATATCAAAATACCCAGAATAAATGATTCCTCAAGGCTAAATATGTGTTAATAATGAATCGATTTAGCCCAGAAAAAGTCTACAGTCTTAATAAGCCCTTGTGAAGCCCTTATTTACTATCTTAATAAACATGGCTTACCGGATCCCATAGGGAAAATGACAGCTTCCAGCATTACATCGTCTTGTTAGAATGTGTCATACCTCAAGCAGTAAGAGACTGCACACTGTTCCCCCAACTGAAGTTAATTGCTCTCAACAGTCCTGTGTGGAACAGCCATGGATTTTAGTTATGGTGCTAAAATCATTTTCCTCATACAAACAGAAATCTTCATCTCTTTTCTGTTTCTGAGTAAATAGTACATACCAGCACTATTTTAAAATAACAAACTCTTGATTGAATAATAAAAACTACAGTTAAACACTAAAAAACTCTAAGCCATCTCCGTGGAGATGTTGCCTGTACAACGGCAAAGAGAATGACTGGGGTAGGCGGAGCCTGGGAGGGATCATGTGACCAGCTTTGCTGGGCTCTTTGCCATTTCCTGTTGGGGAAGAGAATATCCCACAAGTAAGGATGACGCCGTGGACCGGACACACCTATGTTGGAGAAAGTAATACCCCACTCAGGTTTATCACGACATATTCACCTCAGAGTGATAAGATTACCAACATTCTTAAAACACATTGGCATGTCCTGACCCAAGATACATTATTGAGACCATTGTTAACAGACCACTGGTGACTTATAGGAGAGCTAGCAACCTTAATGACAAGTTGGTAACTAGTCACTATGATAGGAATGCTAAAAGGGATCCTATACACAAAGGTTCTGTCGCATGTGGACACTGTAAAGTGTGCCAACACATGGTCAAAAAAGAATATATAATGGATAGGTTTGGCAAAAAATGGGCGATAAAAGAACATATCAATTGTCAAAGCACTAATGTGATTTATTACATATCCTGTAGCTGTGATTTACTCTACGTTGGCATGACCACACGATGCCTGGGCACACGTATGACCGAACACCTTAGCAATATTAGGACAGCCCAGAGAGATGTAGAAAAGAAGAAACAAATCACTAGTGTAGCCAAACATTTTCTAATGTCTCATAAGGGGAACACCAATGTAATGAAATGTTGGGGACTGGAAAAACTAAAACCTGGGATAAGAGGTGGAGACACCGAACAAAGATTGTTAAAGATGGAAACCAAATGGATTTTCAATCTGAATTCGGTTATACCCAATGGCATGAATGAATTTAACAATTATTAGGTGTATATCTAAATATTTGTGAGCATTTAAACATGATCTATGAACTGAACCAACATATATTGCCCACCTTGTACCTGTAACCTGGCATTAGGGAGGCTGATCACTGCCCTATGGTATGTGGTTAGATAATTATTTGGTAAACATATTTTAAAAAGGTGGATGTTAACTTTTAGGTATCCTGGTGCATTATCTATACTGTCCCTTGATATATAAGTGGAATATACATAAATATGAATGAAGGAGTATAGTTTATATACTTGATATATACCATTTGAATAAGAGTGTGTCTATAAGTTCAGTGCAAACCACAATTTATGTGGATGCAACTGGCTAAATAAATATTATATCTATCAATAGATGGTCATGTCAATATCTATACACCGTTCATAACTATCGAGCTATTTGTGCATAGTACCCTATGAATGGTCTCAACCGTTATCTGTACAGCATATCTACTGATTTCATAAGGGTATGAATAACTCACTTAGCAAAGTTATCATCGCAGGATGATCGTATAATAGATCATAAGTATTAATCTTTAGTGCACAGTATTTTCCCAGTACGATATCATGTTACAATAAGAAGCAAGATTTTTTGCTTATAATAAGTAAGTAACCCATCCATCATGTTTAATATGTCAAATATTACCTTACAGGGGATTACCTATTCTAGCGATTACAGTATTGAAGCATAGATATATGTCACCGCATCAGTTTGAATGTTTGTATACTTTTTCATGTTAATGCTTACAATATATCATTCCATCTCTAATTCAAAGTGCAGGCAAATCATAGCTATGCTCGATATCACTCGATATTCCCCCAATGACAACACTACTATAGATAGGCGTGAGCCGAACTACAAGCTGATTGGCTGCCATGGGGGCGGAGGTCCCCGGAAGTGTACCGGATTGGTAGAGAGCATTTGGTCTATGGATATTTAAGTCCTGCACCCCGAAGCCTCTGCTTATTCATTTTTTCAAAGAGAGTGTAACATTGAGAAAGGCGAAATTAGAGCCGAAACGCGTTTGTTCCGCACTTTTTGATAACAGGTCGACCATTCACTCCAGCCACCTGATGCCGATGTTTCCAGTTCTCGGCCAGGAAACAGAGGAGTGTTTGGCGGCCATAATTCATTTTTAAACTTTAGTTTAAGTAACGGTTGTGGGTAATTTAAAGGTTCCTAGGGATATTTATCCCAGTTTTAAAAAAAAACATAAATAATAAAGTATGTATGATTTTATTATTAATTTCTTTGAGTGAGAGTGAGTGCTATAGTAACCCCTTAGCTGTCTATTCCTTGTAATTCCTTAAGTTATTATATAAGGGGTAGCACCGGAATTTAATTTATTTTATATTCCAGTCTCACCAAGTTCACAGTGTAGTGCCAGTTTTCTTTTTTTGTTCTAATAGAGTCTACTGAGCCTAATCCTATTATTGATAAGGGAGAGTCTATGGAGCCTACTCCTATTATTGATAAGGGAGAGTCTATGGAGCCTACTCCTATTATTGATAAGGGAGAGTCTACTAATTCTACTCCTATTATTGATAAGGGAGAGTCTACTGAGCCTAATCCTATTATTGATAAGGGAGAGTCTACTGAGCCTAATCCTATTATTGATAATGGAGAGTCTACTGAGTCTAATCATATTATTGATAAGGGAGAGTCTTCTGAGCCTAATCCTATTATTGATAAGGGAGAGTCTTCTGACCCATAACCCTTTAATTGATAAGGGAGAGTCTACTGAGTCTAATCCTTTTATTGATAATGGAGAGTCTACTGAGCCTAATCCTATTATTGATAAGGGAGAGTCTACTGAGACTAATCCTGTTATTGATAAGGGAGAGACTACTGAGCCTAATCCGATTATTGATAAGGGAGAGTCTTCTGAGCCTAATCCTATTATTGATAATGGAGAGACTACTGAGCCTAATCCTATTATTGAGAAGGGAGAGACTACTGAGCCTAATCCTATTATTGATAAGGGAGAGTCTACTGAGCCTAATCCTATTATTGATAAGGGACAGTCTTCTGAGCCTAATCCTATTATTGATAAGGGAGAGTCTACTGAGCCTAATCATATTATTGATAAGGGAGAGTCTACTGAGCCTAATCCTATTATTGATAAGCCAGAGTCTTCTGAGCCTAATCCTATTATTGATAAGGGAGAGTCTTCTGAGCCTAATCCTATAATTGATAAGGGGGAGTCTTCTGAGCCTAATCATATTATTGATAAGGGAGAGTCTACTGAGCCTAATCCTATTATTGATAAAGGAGAGTCTACTAAGCTTAATCCTATTATTGATAAGGGAGAGTCTACTGAGCCTAATCATATTATTGATAAGGGAGAGTCTACTGAGTCTAATCCTATTATTGATAAGGGAGAGTCTTCTGACCCATAACCCTTTTATTGATAAGGGAGAGTCTACTGAGCCTAATCTTATTATTGATAAAGGAGAGTCTACTGAGCCTAATCCTGTTATTGATAAGGGAGAGTCTTCTGACCCATAACCCTTTTATTGATAAGGGAGAGTCTACTGAGTCTAATACTATTATTGATAAGGGAGAGTCTACTGAGCCTAATCCTATTATTGATAAGGGAGAGTCTACTGAGCCTAATCCTATTATTGATAAGGGAGAGTCTATGGAGCCTAATCATATTATTGATAAGGGAGAGTCTACTGAGCCTAATCATATTATTGATAAGGGAGAGTCTACTGAGTCTAATCCTATTATTGATAAGGGAGAGTCTTCTGACCCATAACCCTTTTATTGATAAGGGAGAGTCTTCTGAGCCTAATCCTATTATTGATAAGGGAGAGTCTTCTGACCCATAACCCTTTTATTGATAAGGGAGAGTCTACTGAGTCTACTACTATTATTGATAAGGGAGAGTCTACTGTGCCTAATCCTATTATTGATAAGGGAGAGACTACTGAGCCTAATCCTATTTTTGATAAGGGAGAGTCTTCTGAGCCTAATCATATTATTGATAAGGGAGAGACTACTGAGCCTAATCCTATTATTGATAAGGGAGAGTCTACTGAGCCTAATCCTATTATTGTTAAGGGAGAGTCTACTGAACCTAATCCTATTATTGATAAGGGAGAGTCTACTGAGCCTAATACTATTATTGATAAGGGAAAGTCTACATGCCCTGGTGCAGGGTTGGGTGCTGGTCTGTTTGCACAACAGCTTAAAAATCCCTATTGTGCTATCCAGATTCGAAAAGGGGGGTTGTCCCTGGACATGTATAAATATGTGAGTCATTGTGTTTAATAAACTGTTCATTCTGTTTTATTTCAAAATCAGTTTTGTTTCCTTATTGGGGTAATTTTCTAAATATTTGGTGGTTCCATTTGGTGGGAAGCAAGAACTAGTGGACATACCCCATTGGGGTACCAAGGAGGTCAGTCACATTTGGGAGATGTAGAAATATTTGAAAGGTATTATTTAAAATTCCCAGCTCTCCCTGATCTATGCAACCTTGTCAATAATGACTTGCAGACACTGTCTCTGGCTAATAGGTCAGTATCCAGGTTGACATGCATGTTAAGCTAAATTCATGTATTGTTCTCTGCCAGTTTTCAGAGGATGGATGACGTTGCCAGATGAAGGTCACAATACGCCTTCTCTAAGGTACTGCCATATTTCCTGACCACCATCTGTACTCAATACAGGTTAATTTAATTTCTATAAATTCTAAGGCCTGGCATACAGTCAATAGGGGATTCTACCTGTTGCATGGAATGACCAATGTCCTTGGAGCCATAGATTGCCCCATGTGGCACTCAGGCCAAACCAAGATCAAGAGGCCATTTACAGGAACCACAAGCATATTCACACTCTCAGTGGTTTATAGTGACCATTCAATGCTGGTCTGTTTGCACAACAGCTTAAAAATCCCTATTGTGCTATCCAGATTCGAAAAGGGGGGTTGTCCCTGGACATGTATAAATATGTGAGTCATTGTGTTTAATAAACTGTTCATTCTGTTTTATTTCAAAATCAGTTTTGTTTCCTTATTGGGGTAATTTTCTAAATATTTGGTGGTTCCATTTGGTGGGAAGCAAGAACTAGTGGACATACCCCATTGGGGTACCAAGGAGGTCAGTCACATTTGGGAGATGTAGAAATATTTGAAAGGTATTATTTAAAATTCCCAGCTCTCCCTGATCTATGCAACCTTGTCAATAATGACTTGCAGACACTGTCTCGGGCTAATAGGTCAGTATCCAGGTTGACATGCATGTTAAGCTAAATTCATGTATTGTTCTCTGCCAGTTTTCAGAGGATGGATGACGTTGCCAAATGAAGGTCACAATACACCTTCTCTAAGGTACTGCCATATTTCCTGACCACCATCTGTACTCAATACAGGTTAATTTAATTTCTATAAATTCTAAGGCCTGGCATACAGTCAATAGGGGATTCTACCTGTTGCATGGAATGACCAATGTCCTTGGAGCCATAGATTGCCCCATGTGGCACTCAGGCCAAACCAAGATCAAGAGGCCATTTACAGGAACCACAAGCATATTTCCACTTTAACACATGCTGTTTACACAGTCTCTCACACCTTACACATGTCCTTTACATCTTTCCTTCATTACAACCTCACCTCCCACTCTCAGCTATCACCTGCATGCTAAATCACATGAATGATCAACACCTTCCCATTAAAGGCCCAAAACCTTACATGCACATGGTGTAATGCTTACACACAAGAATCATGCAAATTGTTGCTGTCTGGGGACTGACTGCGCCTGCCCAAAATATCACTCTGGCCCTCCTCTTTGATATGGACTCACAATGCTTGTCCCCTACCCTAGGTGATGCAGGATATCAGTGCAAGGTCTGGCTCCCCATACAAAAAACTGTCCTAGAAGCTAGACATAGAGGACACACACAAAATAATAATAATAATTGTTAGATAATCCTGTATATATAAAAACAATGCAGTCATTCCAAGAGATGAACTAAAGTATCCTCTAAATGAGTCCAAAACAGCCACCTTTTTGGTAAACTACAAGTAACTAATGACAAAATGCACCATATGGAATAAATCACAACCCACAAATGCTGCAGCATTCCAACATCTGGAAATAAGCAGACTGAACACTCTTGTGCTTGGTAACAAAACTCTGATATGTGCACAGAAAACAAATGGTGGCCACTACTAGTTTGAATATCAGGACTCCAGAATATAGCATAACAATGGTTTTATTCAAATATAATAAAAAACCCAACATGCTATAAAAACGCTTTTATTGATAATGGAGAGTCTACTGAGCCTAATCCTATTATTGATAAGGGAGAGTCTACTGAGCCTAATCCTGTTATTGATAAGGGAGAGACTACTGAGCCTAATCCGATTATTGATAAGGGAGAGTCTTCTGAGCCTAATCCTATTATTGATAATGGAGAGACTACTGAGCCTAATCCTATTATTGAGAAGGGAGAGACTACTGAGCCTAATCCTATTATTGATAAGGGAGAGTCTACTGAGCCTAATCCTATTATTGATAAGGGACAGTCTTCTGAGCCTAATCCTATTATTGATAAGGGAGAGTCTACTGAGCCTAATCATAATATTGATAAGGGAGAGTCTACTGAGCCTAATCCTATTATTGATAATCGAGAGTCTTCTGAGCCTAATCCTATTATTGATAAGGGAGAGTCTTCTGAGCCTAATCCTATAATTGATAAGGGGGAGTCTTCTGAGCCTAATCATATTATTGATAAGGGAGAGTCTACTGAGCCTAATCCTATTATTGATAAAGGAGAGTCTACTAAGCTTAATCCTATTATTGATAAGGGAGAGTCTACTGAGCCTAATCATATTATTGATAAGGGAGAGTCTACTGAGTCTAATCCTATTATTGATAAGGGAGAGTCTTCTGACCCATAACCCTTTTATTGATAAGGGAGAGTCTACTGAGCCTAATCTTATTATTGATAAAGGAGAGTCTACTGAGCCTAATCTTGTTATTGATAAGGGAGAGTCTTCTGACCCATAACCCTTTTATTGATAAGGGAGAGTCTACTGAGTCTAATACTATTATTGATAAGGGAGAGTCTACTGAGCCTAATCCTATTATTGATAAGTGAGAGTCTACTGAGCCTAATCCTATTATTGATAAGAGAGAGTCTATGGAGCCTAATCATATTATTGATAAGGGAGAGTCTACTGAGCCTAATCATATTATTGATAAGGGAGAGTCTACTGAGTCTAATCCTATTATTGATAAGGGAGAGTCTTCTGACCCATAACCCTTTTATTGATAAGGGAGAGTCTTCTGAGCCTAATCCTATTATTGATAAGGGAGAGTCTTCTGACCCATAACCCTTTTATTGATAAGGGAGAGTCTACTGAGTCTACTACTATTATTGATAAGGGAGAGACTACTGAGCCTAATCCTATTTTTGATAAGGGAGAGTCTTCTGAGCCTAATCCTATTATTGATAAGGGAGAGACTACTGAGCCTAATCCTATTATTGATAAGGGAGAGTCTACTGAGCCTAATCCTATTATTGTTAAGGGAGAGTCTACTGAACCTAATCCTATTATTGATAAGGGAGAGTCTACTGAGCCTAATACTATTATTGATAAGGGAAAGTCTACATGCCCTGGTGCAGGGTTGGGTGCTGGTCTGTTTGCACAACAGCTTAAAAATCCCTATTGTGCTATCCAGATTCGAAAAGGGGGGTTGTCCCTGGACATGTATAAATATGTGAGTCATTGTGTTTAATAAACTGTTCATTCTGTTTTATTTCAAAATCAGTTTTGTTTCCTTATTGGGGTAATTTTCTAAATATTTGGTGGTTCCATTTGGTGGGAAGCAAGAACTAGTGGACATACCCCATTGGGGTACCAAGGAGGTCAGTCACATTTGGGAGATGTAGAAATATTTGAAAGGTATTATTTAAAATTCCCAGCTCTCCCTGATCTATGCAACCTTGTCAATAATGACTTGCCGACACTGTCTCGGGCTAATAGGTCAGTATCCAGGTTGACATGCATGTTAAGCTAAATTCATGTATTGTTCTCTGCCAGTTTTCAGAGGATGGATGACGTTGCCAGATGAAGGTCACAATACGCCTTCTCTAAGGTACTGCCATATTTCCTGACCACCATCTGTACTCAATACAGGTTAATTTAATTTCTATAAATTCTAAGGCCTGGCATACAGTCAATAGGGGATTCTACCTGTTGCATGGAATGACCAATGTCCTTGGAGCCATAGATTGCCCCATGTGGCACTCAGGCCAAACCAAGATCAAGAGGCCATTTACAGGAACCACAAGCATATTCACACTCTCAGTGGTTTATAGTGACCATTCAATGCACATACAAAGTGTCAGTGCATTTTTCCCTGCATGCATCTACACCTCTCAACCATCTATGACAGGTTTGAAGATAGAGAATTCCCTGGTGGAGAGTTGCTGGGTAAGTCAACTGAGATATGAGGTCTCTCATTTCTTTACAAACATAAATCCTCACACACCTTTGCACTTTAACACATGCTGTTTACACAGTCTCTCACACCTTACACATGTCCTTTACATCTTTCCTTCATTACAACCTCATCTCCCACTCTCAGCTATCACCTGCATGCTAAATCACATGAATGATCAACACCTTCCCATTAAAGGCCCAAAACCTTACATGCACATGGTGTAATGCTTACACACAAGAATCATGCAAATTGTTGCTGTCTGGGGACTGACTGCACCTGCCCAAAATATCACTCTGGCCCTCCTCTTTGATATGGACTCACAATGCTTGTCCCCTACCCTAGGTGATGCAGGATATCAGTGCAAGGTCTGGCTCCCCATACAAAAAACTGTCCTAGAAGCTAGACATAGAGGACACACACAAAATAATAATAATAATTGTTAGATAATCCTGTATATATAAAAACAATGCAGTCATTCCAAGAGATGAACTAAAGTATCCTCTAAATGAGTCCAAAACAGCCACCTTTTTGGTAAACTACAAGTAACTAATGACAAAATGCACCATATGGAATAAATCACAACCCACAAATGCTGCAGCATTCCAACATCTGGAAATAAGCAGACTGAACACTCTTGTGCTTGGTAACAAAACTCTGATATGTGCACAGAAAACAAATGGTGGCCACTACTAGTTTGAATATCAGGACTCCAGAATATAGCATAACAATGGTTTTATTCAAATATAATAAAAAACCCAACATGCTATAAAAACGCTGTTTTCAGATAATATTGCTGTTTCATCAGCAATAAAACACTTACACACTGGAGTCTATTGAAACAATATTGCAACCAATCAAATTCAGTCTCATTTGGATGGAATCACATAACATCTAATTGGTGAAAATAAAATAATAAAGTAAAATAAAGTCTCATTTGGATGAAATCACATAACATCTAATTGGTGAAAATAAAATAATAAAGTAAAATAAAGTCTCTTTGGATGAAATCACATAACATCTAATTGGTGAAAACAAAATGATAAAGTAAAATAAGGTGTAATTTGGATAAAATCATATAACATCTAATTGGTGAAATCAAAATGATAAAGTAAAATAAAGTCTCATTTGGATGAAATCACATAACATCTAATTGGTGAAATCAAAATGATAAAGTAAAATAAAGTCTCATTTGGATGAAATCACATAACATTTAATTGGTGAAAACAAAATAATAAAGTAAAATAAGGTGTAATTTGGATAAAATCATATAACATCTAATTGGTGAAAACAAAATAATAAAGTAAAATAAAGTCTCTTTGGATGAAATCACATAACATCTAATTGGTGAAAACAAAATGATAAAGTAAAATAAGGTCTCATTTGGATGAAATAATAACATTTAATTGGTGAAAACAAAATAATAAAGTAAAATAAAGTCTCATTTGGATGAAATCACATAACATCTAATTGGTGAAAACAAAATAATAAAGTAAAATAAAGTCTCATTTGGATGAAATCACATAACATCTAATTGGTGAAATCAAAATGATAAAGTAAAATAAAGTCTCATTTGGATGAAATCACATAACATTTAATTGGTGAAAACAAAATAATAAAGTAAAATAAAGTCTCATTTGGATGAAATCACATAACATTTAATTGGTGAAAACAAAATAATAAAGTAAAATAAGGTGTAATTTGGATAAAATCATATAACATCTAATTGGTGAAAACAAAATAATAAAGTAAAATAAAGTCTGTTTGGATGAAATCACATAACATCTAATTGGTGAAAACAAAATGATAAAGTAAAATAAGGTCTCCTTTGGATGAAATCACATAACATCTAATTGGTGAAAACAAAATAATAAAGTAAAATAAGGTGTAATTTGGATAAAATCATATAACATCTAATTGGTGAAAACAAAATAATAAAGTAAAATAAAGTCTGTTTGGATGAAATCACATAACATCTAATTGGTGAAAACAAAATGATAAAGTAAAATAAGGTCTCATTTGGATGAAATCCCATAACATCTAATTGGTGAAAACAAAATAATAAAGTAAAATAAAGTCTCATTTGGATGAAATCACATAACATTTAATTGGTGAAAACAAAATAATAAAGTAAAATAAGGTGTAATTTGGATAAAATCATATAACATCTAATTGGTGAAAACAAAATAATAAAGTAAAATAAAGTCTGTTTGGATGAAATCACATAACATCTAATTGGTGAAAACAAAATGATAAAGTAAAATAAGGTCTCATTTGGATGAAATCACATAACATCTAATTGGTGAAAACAAAATAATAAAGTAAAATAAAGTCTCATTTGGATGAAATCACATAACATCTAATTGGTGAAAACAAAATAATTAAGTAAAATAAAGTCTCATTTGGATGAAATCACATAACATTTAATTGGTGAAAACAAAATAATAAAGTAAAATAAGGTGTAATTTGGATAAAATCATATAACATCTAATTGGTGAAAACAAAATAATAAAGTAAAATAAAGTCTGTTTGGATGAAATCACATAACATTTAATTGGTGAAAACAAAATAATAAAGTAAAATAAGGTGTAATTTGGATAAAATCATATAACATCTAATTGGTGAAAACAAAATAATAAAGTAAAATAAAGTCTGTTTGGATGAAATCACATAACATTTAATTGGTGAAAACAAAATAATAAAGTAAAATAAGGTGTAATTTGGATAAAATCATATAACATCTAATTGGTGAAAACAAAATAATAAAGTAAAATAAGGTGTAATTTGGATAAAATCATATAACATCTAATTGGTGAAAACAAAATGATAAAGTAAAATAAGGTCTCATTTGGATGAAATCACATAACATCTAATTGGTGAAAACAAAATAATAAAGTAAAATAAAGTCTCATTTGGATGAAATCACATAACATCTAATTGGTGAAAACAAAATAATAAAGTAAAATAAAGTCTCATTTGGATGAAATCACATAACATCTAATTGGTGAAAACAAAATAATTAAGTAAAATAAAGTCTAATTTGGATGAAATCACATAACATTTAATTGGTGAAAACAAAATAATTAAGTAAAATAAAGTCTCATTTGGATGAAATCACATAACATTTAATTGGTGAAAACAAAATAATTAAGTAAAATAAAGTCTCATTTGGATGAAATCACATAACATTTAATTGGTGAAAACAAAATAATTAAGTAAAATAAAGTCTCATTTGGATGAAATCACATAACATTTAATTGGTGAAAACAAAATAATTAAGTAAAATAAAGTCTCATTTGGATGAAATCACTTAACTTCTTATTGGTGAAAACAAAATAATAAAGTAAAATAAAGTCTGTTTGGATGAAATCACATAACATCTAATTGGTGAAAACAAAATAATAAAGTAAAATAAAGTCTCATTTGGATGAAATCACATAACATTTAATTGGTGAAAACAAAATAATTAAGTAAAATAAAGTCTCATTTGGATGAAATCACATAACATCTAATTGGTGAAAACAAAATAATAAAGTAAAATAAGGTCTCATTTGGATGAAATCACATAACATTTAATTGGTGAAAACAAAATAATAAAGTAAAATAAAGTCTGTTTGGATGAAATCACATAACATCTAATTGGTGAAAACAAAATAATAAAGTAAAATAAAGTCTCATTTGGATGAAATCACATAACATTTAATTGGTGAAAACAAAATAATTAAGTAAAATAAAGTCTCATTTGGATGAAATCACATAACATCTAATTGGTGAAAACAAAATAATAAAGTAAAATAAGGTCTCATTTGGATGAAATCACATAACATTTAATTGGTGAAAACAAAATAATAAAGTAAAATAAGGTCTCATTTGGATGAAATCACATAACATTTAATTGGTGAAAACAAAATAATAAAGTAAAATAAAGTCTCATTTGGATGAAATCATAACATTTAATTGGTGAAAACAAAATAATTAAGTAAAATAAAGTCTCATTTGGATGAAATCACATAACATCTAATTGGTGAAAACAAAATAATTAAGTAAAATATAGTCTCATTTGGATGAAATCACATAACATCTAATTGGTGAAAACAAAATAATTAAGTAAAATAAAGTCTCATTTGGATGAAATCACATAACATCTAATTGGTGAAAACAAAATAATAAAGTAAAATAAGGTCTCATTTGGATGAAATCACATAACATCTAATTGGTGAAAACAAAATAATTAAGTAAAATAAAGTCTCATTTGGATGAAATCACATAACATCTAATTGGTGAAAACAAAATAATAAAGTAAAATAAGGTGTAATTTGGATAAAATCATATAACATCTAATTGGTGAAAACAAAATAATAAAGTAAAATAAAGTCTGTTTGGATGAAATCACATAACATCTAATTGGTGAAAACAAAATGATAAAGTAAAATAAGGTCTCATTTGGATGAAATCACATAACATTTAATTGGTGAAAACAAGATAATTAAGTAAAATAAAGTCTCATTTGGATGAAATCACATAACATCTAATAGGTGAAAACAAAATGATAAAGTAAAATAAGGTCTCATTTGGATGAAATCATATAACATCTAATTGGTGAAAACAAAATAATTAAGTAAAATAAAGTCTCATTTGGATGAAATCACATAACATCTAATTGGTGAAAACAAAATAATTAAGTAAAATAAAGTCTCATTTGGATGAAATCACATAACATTTAATTGGTGAAAATAAAATAATAAAGTAAAATAAAGTCTCATTTGGATAAAATCACATAACATCTAATTGGTGAAAACAAAATAATTAAGTAAAATAAAGTCTCATTTGGATGAAATCACATAACATCTAATTGGTGAAAACAAAATAATTAAGTAAAATAAAGTCTCATTTGGATGAAATCACATAACATCTAATTGGTGAAAACAAAATAATTAAGTAAAATAAAGTCTGTTTGGATGAAATCACATAACATCTAATTGGTGAAAACAAAATAATTAAGTAAAATAAAGTCTCATTTGGATGAAATCACATAACATCTAATTGGTGAAAACAAAATAATTAAGTAAAATAAAGTCTCATTTGGATGAAATCACATAACATTTAATTGGTGAAAACAAAATAATAAAGTAAAATAAAGTCTCATTTGGATGAAATCACATAACATCTAATTGGTGAAAACAAAATAATAAAGTAAAATAAAGTCTCATTTGGATGAAATCACATAACATCTAATAGGTGAAAACAAAATAATAAAGTAAAATAAAGTCTCATTTGGATGAAATCACATAACATCTAATTGGTGAAAACAAAATAATTAAGTAAAATAAAGTCTCATTTGGATGAAATCACATAACATCTAATTGGTGAAAACAAAATAATTAAGTAAAATAAAGTCTCATTTGGATGAAATCACATTACTTCTTATTGGTGATGACAAAATGGTAACATAGTAACATAGTAGATGTGAGGCTTCTACCACTTATTGCAAGTAGAAGTAGAAATCCACTCATAGCAGGAACCTGACAACCAATCTGTGCTTACAAGAGCCACTCAGTCTCACACCTGACCTGAATTCTCTGGATGTAAATATCAGAATTTGGTTATGCTCATTGACTGAGGGATGACGATATAGTCATTTTAACTTGGCAAGATGTAAGCAAATATATGTACACAATAGGTAATAAGTGAGTTGAAGCTGCACTTGGGGTATATTTGAGTGAGGTAGGAGAGGGAAGCAAAAAGAACTGCCTAGGTATGCTGCTGATAGTAAATGTGAGTCTCTGAAATACAGGGAGAAATATCCTGGAGCAGGGGTTAACCTGGTTGGCTAACAATACAACTGGTGAGTAGTAACAAGTTCATATGGCAACATATATATTCATTCTCATGCTGTTATGGGAGACAGATCAGCAAAGGTAATGTAAGCTGAGTAAATTGTGGAGAAGTGCAACAGTTTATATTATATATATTTACACAGGTGATTAGTTTGCAGATAGCAGCAGTTCATATATATATATATATATATATATATACACAGGTGGTAAGTTTGCAGAGAGCAGCAGTTCATATATATATATATATACACAGGTGGTAAGTTTTCAGAGAGCAGCAGTTCATATATATATATATATATATATATATATATATATATATATATATATATACACAGGTGGTAAGTTTGCAGAGAGCAGCAGTTCATATATATATATATATATATATATATATATATACACAGGTGGTAAGTTTTCAGAGAGCAGCAGTTCATATATATATATATATATATATATATATATATATACAGGTGGTAAGTTTGTAGAGAGCAACAGGCAAACATAAACACAGCCCAACCAGACAGACGAAGGATTTTAAGCAACCTGATGAGGTGAGAGAAAGGTTAAATGCAAGCTGTTAGCAGTAACGATTGTTAGACTACAAGTGGAACTTGATTACAGAGATACACAGTTACCGTATACCATGAGCAGCAAGGCTGCATCGAGAGTGTCCGGAGCTGGAATGCAGTGAGAGCTGGATGACGTCACCTGGTTGCGCTAGTGTGGAGGCCAACACAGTAGTTAGCCGGGTAAGAGAGGAGGCCTCCAGGCCCTAGTCCGGAATGAGAGAGACCGAAGGCTTGCAGGGGTCTCCGGTGGATGAGGGAAGGAGTATAGTGAGGAGCTCTGGTTGGAGGAGTTAGTAGCCATAATCCAAAAGGGCTAGAAGTGGAAGTAGCAAGCTGCCTGCATAAACTTCAATACCTAGCACTGTATGTTGATAGGAGGGGCAATAAATAGGGCTTGGATCGTATGCCTTAAAGGGACAGACCTTAGGAGCATGACAGGACACCCCCCTCAAGGATCCACTCCGAGGATCAGGGTTTAGGGATGACGCCTATGGAATTTTGAGACCAGACGGGGAGCTTTCAAGTTCATCGATGGTTCCCAAGAATCCTCATCATCACCAAAACCCTTCCAATGAACCAAATACTGTAGGGTGGACTTGACATAACGAGAGTCCAGAATAGATTCAACCTCATATTCCAAGTCATCTGAGGGGAATACGGAGAGTGGAGTGGGAGAATTCTGGGTTCTCACTGGGTGATAAGGTTTGAGAAGGGAGACATGAAAGGTGGGATGACACCGGTATGAAGGCGGGAGTTGGAGAGTAACAACATTCGGATTAACAACTGTCACAATTGGAAAAGGTCCAACAAATAGAGCTCCAAGTTTCTTACTTGGTATTTGCAGTTTTAGGTACTTGGTGGAAAGCCATACCAGTTCCCCGGGTTTATAATCAGGAGCTGGGGTTCTCCCGAGATCGTAGTATGTTTTTTGTTTGGACTGGGCATCATGTAAAACTTCTTTGAGAGCTGTAAAACCTTCTGCAATGGAATTGATGGTCTCATCAACAAGAGGAGATGAAGTGTGCGTGTGATGCGATAGTGTGGAGGATAAGCGGCAAGACCAACACAGTAGTTAGCCGTGTAAGAGAGGAGGCCTCCAGGCCCTAGTCCGGGGTGAGAGAGACCGAGGGCTTGCAGGGGTCTCCGGTGGATGAGGGAAGGAGTATAGTGAGGAGCTCTGGTTGGAGGAGTTAGTAGGCGTAATCCAAAAGGACTAGAAGCGGAAGTAGCAAGCTGCCTGCATAAACTTCAATACCTAGCACTGTATGTTGATAGGAGGGGCCATAAATAGGTCTCGGATCGTATGCCTTAAAGGGACAGACCTTAGGAGCATGACAGTAGATAAGGTTTAAAAAAGACCGAAGTCCATCGAGTTCAACCTATACAAATCTAAAATACTTACAAAAAGCTCCAGTTAAGCTTAAATAACCCCACTAAAAGGTGATCCATTTAATACTAGCAATCATATCCATGAATTTTGTTTATATACAGAAATGTATCCAGACTATTTTTAAATGTATCTAGGGTATTGGCATTCACTACCTCCTTTGGTAATGAGTTCCACAATTTTATTGCTCTTACAGTGAAAAAACGTTTTCCGTTGCAGGAGATTAAATCTCCTTTCCTCCAACCTTAAATTATGACCTGTTGTCAGGAACAATTTTCTTGGAATAAACAGAGCTTCTGCCATCTCTGTATATGGGCCTTGAATATATTTATATAAAGTAATCATGTCACCTCTCAAGTGCCTTTTTTCTAAAGAAAACAGACCCAGTTTGGCTAGCCTCTCCTCATATATTAAATTCTCCAATCCCCTTATTAGCTTTGTGGCCCTTCTCTGAACTTTTTCTAGTTATGCAATATCTTTTTTTGCAATCAGTCCCCAGAACTGCACTCCATACTCAAGGTAAGGTCTTACCAGGTCTTTATATAGTGACAGAATTATGCTTTCCTCCCTTGAATCATTAGCTTGTTATCTATTACTAATCCCAAATCCCTTTCCTCTTCTGTTTGGCTAAGTCTTGTCCCATTTAAAAAATATGTTGCCTGCTTATTTTTACTTCCAAAATGTAGTACCTTGCATTTTCCCGTATTAAATCTCATTTTCCATTTACTTGCCCATACTTCTAATTTTTGCTGATACCTTTGTAATGAAAGTTCATCCTGCTCTGATCTAATGAGCAGGATGATTCCCCTTATCAAAAGTATATATTTCTAACAAATCAAGTGAAGCAAATGAAGAACCATCAGAGACTGCTGATATGACGTATGGTGACTGTTGTGTACTGACGTCATTCTTTTTGCTTCTTTTACTTTATTTCCCATATGAAAGAGCTGAATCTATAGGAGATGACAAAGGCCTTTTATGGTGACCGGTCTGTCCCATTGCAAGTGACAATAGCATGTGAGTGTGATACAAAGACATCATATAATTGCACAGTAATGGCTTTCATTACAGTGTATTTTTTTTTAAGTTACATATCCCTGACCTTCCTGCAGGTTGCTCTTTATAGTTTTTTATTTACAATGTATTGTGATGTGAAGTAGTAATGTTCCAAAAGTCAAAGACCTTTGCTCAGATGTATTGAGAAGCACCTGCTCGACATATATGTTTTGTGAGCCATATTTATTTTTAATTTTCTTTTATGGTTTTAATCTTTGTTGAACATTTACGGCTAGATTACAAGTACGGCGTTAGCCTTAAAAAGCAGCGTTAAGGGATCCTAACGCTGCTTTTTAACGCCCGCTGGTATTACGAGTCAGGCAGGTACAGGTGTACTGCTCACTTTTCTTCTGTGACTTTTCCATACCGCAAATCCCCTTACGTCAATTGCATATCCTATCTTTTTAATGGGAATTGGCTAACGCTGGTATTACAAGTCTTGGAAGAAGTGAGCGGTACAGCCTCTACCTCCAAGACTCCTACCGCATATAAAAGTCAGTAGTTAAGAGTTTTATGGGCTAACGCCGGAACATAAAGCTCTTAACTAAAGTGCTACAAAGTACACTAACACTCATAAACTACCTATTAACCCCTAAACCGAGGTCCCCCCACAGCGCAAACACTATAATAAAATTATTTAACCCCTAATCTGCCGACCGGACATCGCCGCCACCTACATTATACCTATGAACCCCTAATCTGCTGCCCCTAACATCGCCGACACCTACATTATATTTATTAACCCCTAATCTGCCGCCCCAACATCACCGCAACCTAACTACACTTATTAACCCCTAATCTGCTGACCGGACATTGCCACCACTATAATAAATGTATTAACCCCTAAACCGCAGCACTCCCGCCTCACAAACACTATAAATTTTTTTATTAACCCCTAATCTGCCGTCCCTAACATCACCGTCACCTACCTACAATTATTAACCCCTAATCTGACGCCCCCAACGTCGCCGTTACTATATTAAATGTATTAACCCCTAAACCTAAGTCTAACCCTAATCCTAACACCCCCTAACTTAAATCTATTTTTAATAAATCTAAATAAAATTACTATAAATAAATAAATACTTACCTATAAAATAAACAATAATATAGCTACAATATAACTAATAGTTACATTGTAGTTATTTTAGGATTTATTTTTATTTCACAGGCAACTTTGTATTTATTTTAACTAGGGACAATAGTTATTAAATAGTTATTAACTATTTAATAACTACCTAACTAAAATAAATACAAAATTACCTGTAAAATAAACCCTAACCTAAGTTACATTTACACCTAACACTACTCTATAATTACCTAAACTACCTACAATTAAATAAACTAAATTACAAAAAAAAAAACACACTAAATTACAGAAAATAAAAAAGAAATTACAATATTTTAAACTAATTACACCTAATCTAATCCCCTTAATAAAATAAAAAAGCCCCCCAAAATAATAAAATTCCCTACCCTACACTAAATTACAAATAGCCCTTAAAAGGGCCTTTTGCGGGTCATTGCCCCAAAGTAATCAGCTCTTTTACCAGCCCTTAAAAGGGCTTTTTGCGGGGCATTGCCCCAAAGTAATCAGCTCTTTTACCTGTAAAAAAAAGAAATACAATACCCCCCAACATTACAACCCACCACCCACACACCCCTACTCTAAAACCCATCCAATCCCCCCTTAAAAAAAAATAACACTACCCCATTGAAGATCACCCTACCTTGAGCCGTTTTCACCCAGCCGGGCACCAGTGGTCATCCGATGGGGCAGAAGAGGACATCCGGACCGGCAGAAGTCTTCATCCTATCCGGGCAGAAGAGGACATCCGGACCGGCAGACATCTTCATCCAAGCGGCATCTTCTATCTTCATCCATCCGACGAGGAACAGCTCCATCTTGAAGACCTCTGGCGCGGAACATCCTTCTCGGCCGACGGACTAACGACAAATGAATATTCCTTTAAATGACATCATCCAAGATGGCGTCCCTTTAATTCCAATTGGCTGATAGGATTCTATCAGCCAATCGGAATTAAGGTAGGAAAAATCCAATTGATTGATTTAATCAGCCAATCAGATTGAAGTTTAATCCGATTGGCTGATTGGATCAGCCAATAGAATTGACATCACATTCTATTGGCTAGAATCCTATCAGCCAATGGGAATTCAAGGGACGCCATCATGGATGACGTCATTTAAAGGAATATTCATTCGAAGTTAGTCCGTCGGCCGAGAAGGATTTTCCGTGCCAGAGGTCTTCAAGATGGAGCTGTTCCTCGTCGAATGGATGAAGATAGAAGATGCCGCTTGGATGAAGATGTCTGCCGGTCCGGATGTCCTCTTCTGCCCGGATAGAATGAAGACTTCTGCCGGTCCGGATGTCCTCTTCTACCCCATCAGATGACCACTGGTGCCCGGCTGGGTGAAAACGGCTCCAGGTAGAGTGATCTTCAATGGGGTAGTGTTAGTTTTTTTTAAGGGGGGATCGGGTGGGTTTTAGAGTAGGGGTGTGTGGGTGGTGGGTTGTAATAATGGGGGGATATTGTATTTCTTTTTTTCACAGGTAAAAGGGCTGATTACTTTTGGGCAATGCCCCACAAAAAGCCCTTTTAAGGGCTGGTAAAAGAGCTGATTACTTTGGGGCAATGCCCGGCAAAAGGCCCTTTAAAGGGCTATTTGTAATTTAGTGTAGGGTAGGGAATTTTATTATTTTGGGGGGCTTTTTTGTTTTATTAGGGGGATTAGATTAGGTGTAATTAGTTCAAAATATTGTAATTTCTTTTTTATTTTCTGTAATTTAGTGGGGTTTTTTTCCGTAATTTAGTTTATTTTATTTAATTGTATTTAATTGTAGGTAGTTTAGGTAATTAATTTAATTATAGAGTAGTGTTAGGTGTAATTGTAACTTAGGTTAAGGTTTATTTAAAAGGTAATTTTGTATTTATTTTAGCTAGGTAGTTATTAAATAGTTAATAACTATTTAATAACTATTGTGCCTAGTTAAAATAAATACAAAGTTGCCTGTAAAATAAATATAAATCCTAAAATAGCTACAATGTAACTATTAGTTATATTGTAGCTAGCTTAGGGTTTATTTTATAGGTAAGTATTTAATTTTATATAGGAATAATTTATTTAATTATAGTAATTTTATTTAGATTTATTAAAAATAGATTTAAGTTAGGGGAGGTTAGGGTTAGACTTAGGTTTAGGGGTTAATACATTTATTATAGTGGTGGCGATGTCCGGTCGGCAGATTAGGGGTTAATAATTGTTGGTAGGTGGCGGCGATGCTGGGGGTGGCAGATTAGGGGTTAATAAATATTATGTAGGTGTCGGCGATGTTAGGGGCAGCAGATTAGGGGTTCATAGGTATAATGTAGGTGGCGGCGGTGTCCGGAGCGGCAGGTTAGGGGTTAATAATATAATGCAGGTGGCGAGGATGTCGGGGGCGGCAGATTAGGGGTTAATAAGTGTAAGATTTAGACTCGGGGTTCATGTTAGGGTGTTAGGTGCAGACTTAGAAAGTATTTTCCCATAGGAAACAATGGGGTTTGCGTTAGGAGCTGAACGCTGCTTTTTTGCAGGTGTTAGGATTTTTTTTCAGCCAGCTCAGCCCCATTGTTTCCTATGGGGAGATCGTGCACGAGCATGTTTTAGCCAGCTTACCGCTATCGTAAGCAACGCTGGTATTACAGGGAGAAGTGGCGCTAAATTTGCTCAACGCTCACTTTTCTAAGGCTAAAGCAGCCATTCAGAAAACTTGTAATACCAGCGTTGTTTAAAGTGTGTGCTGGAAAAAGAAGGCTCGTTAGCAACGCAAGTTTTTACCGACAAAACTTGTAATCTAGGCGATAGTGAGGTAGTGCAGAATTTATCTAAAGAAAATGTGTGCGAATAGTCACCAGATGGAGAGCGAAGCTGCATCCTGTCACAGGTATTCATTATTGACATACGCCTAGATTTAGAGTTTTGTCGGTAAAGACCCGCCTAGCTAACGCAGCTTTTTTTCCCAACGCACCCTTAAGACAACGCTGGTATTTAGAGTTGTCTGAAGGGCTGCGTTAGGCTCCAAAAAGGGTGCGTTGAGCCGAATTAACCGCCACTTCAACTCTCAATACCAGCGTTGCTTACGGTAGCGGTAAGCTGGCAAAACGTGCTCGTGCCCGATTCTCCCATAGGAAACAATGGGGCAGTTTGGTCTGAAAAAAAACCTAACACCTGCAAAAAAGCAGCGTTAAGCTCCCAACGCAGCCCCATTGTTTCCTATGGGGAAACACTTTCTAAGTCTGCACCTAACACCCTAACATGAACCCCGAGTCTAAACACCCCTAACCTTACACTTATTAATCCCTAATCTGCCACCCCCGCTATCGCTGACACCTGCATTATATTATTAACCCCTAATCTGCCGCTCTGCACACCGCCGCCACCTACATTATCCCTATGTACCCCTAATCTGTTGTCCCTAACATCGCCGACACCTACTTTATATTTATTAACCCCTATTCTGCCCCCCCCCCCAACGTCGTCGCCACCTAACTACACTTATTAACCCCTAATCTGCTGACCGGACCTTGCCGCTACTCTAATAAATGTATTAACCCCTAGAGCTAAGTCTAACCCTAACACTAACACCCCCCTAAGTTAAATATAATTTTAATCTAACAAAATAAATTAACTCTGTTACGGTACCAACAGGATACCAAGGGTTAACACCAGATGAACAATGTCCTGCATAGGGAATCAGCAATTCACAACCCAGCCAGTTTTCAGGTTTAAAACAGAATGACATTTATTAAAGGCTAGATGCCTAGTATTTATACAGGTTTGACCCCAGATGGGGGGTTGAAAGAATGTTGTACATTAGATAAAAGGGGAAGACGCCCTTTGACATGATACAATAGAATTACATTACTTAAATACTTTAAACACAAGACACTCTTGGCTCTTCTTATCACTTAGGCGTCTGCTCTCTGAGAGTGATTAAACAATGGAATGCTTATCACTAACTTAATTATAGCTGGAGCAAGCAAACTTGTATTTAGAAAATAAAGTTAACGCTTTCAGTCCTGACCGAAGGGTCTGTCACATAGCTCCCCCCTTGTGGAACACTCCGGCAGACCCGGCTTGACCCTTTGGCGGGTCAACCTGGGGATGACCGGACTAGGAGGTGGTAGGCATGTCAGTTTGCCGGGACAATCCATCTGTATTCCCGTTATGAGAGAGAATTCCTGTCCATACAAACAAGAGTTCAACTTCCTCAGTGCCCAGACTAGGGCTAAACAGCCCTTCAAAATCCCATCAGCTTCTTTACGAGTTTTCTGTACCTGCTCTTTATAGGTATCCACAATCCCTTCACAATGACATAGGGTGCCATTGAGTTGCTGCACCTCACTATGAGCCAGCGTCAGCTTCTCCTCAAGTGTCGCTAAGTTTGTCTTTAATGTTTCATGTCCCACTCTCAAGCTGGTGTTTTCTGCAGTCTGTCGGTGCAGCTTGTCTAGCAGAGATTCACGTTCTAAACGTGCCTTTTCCTCTGCGCTCCTCTTCTCCTTCATCAGCGCATTGTAACGGGACTTCCACGTATCAATAGCGGATAGAGATTTACTGAGCTCAGCGTTCTGGGGCTTAGCAGCAGGGGGGTCAGTCTCTGCTGCACGGATCTGAGCACGGGTAGTCACAGGGTTAACATCAGCGGGACCCATGGGAGCATAGGCAGAAACAAGGGGGGCCAAGTTATTTCCAAGGAGAACATCAGCTGGTAAATCCTTTATGACCCCCACATTCACAGGTCTAGCGCCCCCTCCCCAATCCAAATGTACCCTGGCAACAGGTAGGCGGAACACAGCGCCCCCTGCTACCCTCACAGCCACAGTGTCTCCAGTGTGCTGTTTCTCAGACACCAAGTTCTTTTGAAGCAAGGTCATGGTAGCACCAGTATCCCGTAGACCACTGACCTCCTTCCTATTCACTTTAACCAGTTGCCGGTTTTTCCGGTGGACAGCTTGCACAAGGTCTGTCTCATGTAGGATGCCCCAGCATTCTTGCGCCTCTACGTAGCGGGCCACAGGCTGAGGGTTACATGGGATTCCGCCGGCGGGTCTTCTCCAGGACTGTGCTTGGTTCGCTGCATTTAGGGGACACTCTGGTCTTTTGTGCCCTAGTTGCTTACATCCAAAGCACCGAATAGGTTGTGAGTAGCCCCGCAAATTGAACCGGGCTCTCTGAGGGTAGTTCGTGGCCAGAGGCCGTGTGGTATAGCGGTGCGCCGGGGGTTGGTAACTGGCAGCTGCTGGGGTGACTGGGGGTCTGTACTCCACTCTAGCAGGGGGCTTAGTGGTAGCAGTGTCCAGTTTGCGGGCATCTGTATACTCATCTGCCAATCGAGCCGCTTCATGCAGGGTGGAGGGTTTACGGTCCCGAACCCACTCACTAACTCCTGCGGGTAACTTGTCAAAGCAATGTTCCAACAGGAATAGCTGCAGCACCTCTTCCCCCGATACGGCTTGGCACCCCGCTATCCAGTGAGCTGCTGTGCGGTGCACCTTACATGCCCACTCAAGGTAGGAATCACCAGCTAATTTAACAGTGTCTCTGAACCGCCTCCGGTATGCCTCCGGTGTAACCGCATACCTGGAGAGCAGAGCCTCTTTTGCAGTATTATAATCCCCGACTTCCTCATCTGGAATGGCCCGAAAAGCCTCACTGGCCCGGCCGGATAATTTTCCGGATAATATCGTGACCCAGTCCTCTGCGGGTACCTTGTGTAGTGCACATTGCCTCTCAAAATCCGCAAGGTACCCATCAATCTCTCCTTCTGTTTCCAGGAAGTTTTTAAAAGCTGCAAAATTTACTTTTCTCTTTTCCACTGGGTTTGCTGCAGCGCCGCTTTGGCGAAGTAGGTTGGCTTCCACAGCTGCTATGACCCGGTCGATAATTTCCGCAGATGGGTTGGGGCCATAATGTGCCAGTCTTATTTTGACAGCCCGGTCAAAACTTGCTTCTTCGGGGGTTCTGTCTGATATGCTGAGCCCATTGGTTCCTACGGTCCCTGGTACACCATCTTTGTCAGTATTGTAATAATCCCCCTCTTCCTGAGGTTACTGGCTTGTGTAGTTGCTCTTCTGGGCGATAAGGTTCATTCCGTCGCTTGCCACCAATTGTTACGGTACCAACAGGATACCAAGGGTTAACACCAGATGAACAATGTCCTGCATAGGGAATCAGCAATTCACAACCCAGCCAGTTTTCAGGTTTAAAACAGAATGACATTTATTAAAGGCTAGATGCCTAGTATTTATACAGGTTTGACCCCAGATGGGGGGTTGAAAGAATGTTGTACATTAGATAAAAGGGGAAGACGCCCTTTGACATGATACAATAGAATTACATTACTTAAATACTTTAAACACAAGACACTCTTGGCTCTTCTTATCACTTAGGCGTCTGCTCTCTGAGAGTGATTAAACAATGGAATGCTTATCACTAACTTAATTATAGCTGGAGCAAGCAAACTTGTATTTAGAAAATAAAGTTAACGCTTTCAGGCCTGACCGAAGGGTCTGTCACAAACTCTTATTAAATAAAGTATTCCTATTTAAAACTAAATACTTACCTGTAAAATAAACCCTAATATAGCTACAATATAACGATTAATTATATTGTAGATATTTTAGGATTTATATTTATTTTACAGGCAACTTTGTATTTATTTTAACTAGGTAAAATACCTACAATTATCTACAATTAAACCTAACACTACACTATCAATAAATAACTTAAATAAATTACCTACAATTACATACAATTAAATAAACTAAACTAAATTACAAAAACAAACAAACACTAAATTACAAAAAATAAAAAAAGATTACAAGAATATTAGGCTAATTACACCTACTCTAAGCCCCCTAATAAAATAAAATAAAAAAACCCAAATAATAAAGGTCCCTACCCTATTCTAATTTAAAAAGTAACCAGCTCTTTTACCAGCCCTTAAAAGGGCCTTTTGCGGGGCATGCCCCTAAGTAATCAGCTCTTTTGCCTGTAAAAAAAAATACAACCCCCTCAACATTAAAACCCACCACCCACATACCCCTACTCTAACCCAAACCCCCCTTAAATAAACCTAACACTACCCCCCTGAAGATCTCCCTACCTTGAGTCATGTTCACCCAGCCGGGCACCGATGGACCAAAAGAGGACATCCGGAGCAGCAGAAGTCTTCATCCTATCCGGGCAGAAGAGGACATCTGGACCGGCAGACATCTTCATCCAAGCGGCATCTTCTATCTTCATCCATCCGACGAGGAGCGGCTCCATCTTCAAGACCTCCGGCGTGGAACATCCTTCTTCACGATGACTAGACGACGAATGACGGTTCCTTTAACTTACATCATCCAAGATGGCGTCCCTCAAATTCCGATTGGCTGATAGTATTCTATCAGCCAATCGGAATTAAGGTAGGAAAAATCTGATTGGCTGATCCAATCAGATTGAGCTCGCATTCTATTGGCTAATCGGAATAGCCAATAGAATGCAAGCTCAATCTGATTGGCTGATTGGATCAGCCAATCGGATTGAATTTGAATCTGATTGGCTGATTTAATCAGCCAATCAGATTTTTCCTACCTTAATTCCGATTGACTGATAGAATCCTATCAGCCAATCGGAATTCGAGGGACGCCATCTTGGATTACGTAATTTAAAGGAACCGTCATTCGTCGTCTAGTCGTCGGTGAAGAAGGATGTTCTGCGCCGGAGGTCTTGAAGATGGAGCCCCTCCTCGTCGGATGGGTGAATATAGAAGATGCTGCTTGGATGAAGATGTCTGCTGGTCCGGATGTCCTCTTCTGCCCGGATAGGATGAAGACTTCTGCCGCTCTGGATGTCCTCTTTTGGTCCATCGGTGCCCGGCTGGGTGAACACGACTCAAGGTAGGGAGATCTTCAGGGGGGTAGTGTTAGGTTTATTTAAGGGGGGTTTGGGTTAGAGTAGGGGTATGTGTGTGGTGGGTTTTAATGTTGGGGAGGTTGTATTTTTTATTACAGGCAAAAGAGCTGATTACTTAGGGGCATGCCCCGCAAAAAGCCCTTTTAAGGGCTGGTAAAAGAGCAGGTTACTTTTTAATTTAGAATAGGGTAGGGACCTTTATTATTTTGGGGGGCTTTTTTATTTTATTAGGGGGCTTAGAGTAGGTGTAATTAGCCTAATATTCTTGTAATCTTTTTTTTTTGTAATTTAGTGTTTGTTTTTTTTGTAATTTAGTTTAGTTTATTTAATTATATGTAATTGTAGGTAATTTATTTAATTAATTTATTGATAGTGTAGTGTTAGGTTTAATTGTAACTTAGGTTAGGATTTATTTTACAGGTAATTTTGTAATTATTTTAACTAGGTAGCTATTAAATAGTTAATAACTATTTAATAGCTATTGTACCTAGTTAAAATAAATACAAAGTTGCCTGTAAAATAAATATAAATCCTAAAATAGCTACAATATAATTATTCGTTATATTGTAGCTATATTAGGGTTTATTTTACAGGTAAGTATTTAGTTTTAAATAGGAATACTTTAGTTAATAAGAGTTAATTTATTTTGTTAGATTAAAATTATATTTAACTTAGGGGGGTGTTAGGGTTAGGGTTAGACTTAGCTTTAGGGGTTAATACATTTATTAGATTAGTGGCGAGGTCCGGTCGGCAGATTAGGGGTTAATAAGTGTAGTTAGGTGGCAGCGACGTTGGGGGGAACAGATTAGGGGTTAATAAATATAAAGTAGGTGTCGGCAATGTTAGGGGCAGCAGATTAGGGGTTCATAGGGATAATGTAGGTGGCAGCGGTGTGCGGTCGGCAAATTAGGGGTTAAAAATATTTATTATAGTGGCGGCGATGTGGGGGGACCTCGGTTTAGGGGTACATAGGTAGTTTATGGGTGTTAGTGTACATTAGAGCACAGTAGTTAAGAGCTTTATAAACCGGCGTTAGCCCATAAAGCTCTTAACTACTGACTTTTTTTGCGGCTGGAGTCTTGTCGGTAGAGGGTCTACTGCTCACTTCAGCCAAGACTCAAAATACCCACGTTAGGAAGATCCCATTGAAAAGATAGGATACGCAATTGGCGTAAGGGGATCTGCGGTATGGAAAAGTTGCGGCTTAAAAGTGAGCGTTAGACCCTTTCCTGCCTGACTCTAAATACCAGCGGGCGGCCAAAAGCAGCGTTAGGACCCCTTAACGCTGCTTTTGAAGGCTAACGCAGAACTCTAAATCTATGCGATAGATAATTAATTTGATCCTGTAAAACAAAACCATATACATGTTTTTGCACTAGCATGATTATGTAAGCTATCCCACTATGTGTTCTTTAAAGGGCTGGTGGAAAGGGGGTTTTATTGAAAACAAAAATGATCCTTACATGATAAATTTATTTCAAGGAACCACAATTTGCTGAATAATAGTATCTGTTCATACCATCTTGAGAAGAAAGGAATAAGTAGTATCACAGCCTTATCATGAGGGAAAGTCAGAAAAGGAGGTTTCAAGACAGAGCTGAAAGTTTGGAAACTCTTCTGGCAGAGAAATAAGCCAGAAGAAAAAACATTCCAGGAGAAAAGCTGAAGGTCTAAACCATGCATCAGCTCAAAAAAAGGCACTTGAAGAACCCTCAATACCTGTAGAAGTAGAGAGAATTGTATCCCACTTAACACTAAGATTGTTTACCATTTCCTCCTCTAAAGTAGTTAATAGGATCTAATACATAAGTGATAAAGATCCTCCCCTTCATAACCAGAAATTCTCTATGAAGATCCAATGCTAAATTATTTCAGTCTGCAATTTTGAGGATTAGATCTTTGATCTTCAATAACTGGATTTTTAAGAATATTCCTTCAATTAAACAAGTAAAAAATATTTTATCTTAACAAGCAATTATAAGATATATAAAACAAATAGATTAAATGACTGTTAAAATATGGGGGGAACATTTATAGTATATATGGGTTCTGAGTATAAACATCAAATAAATCAGATAGTTTGTGTAAAGAAGGTTAAATGGATCTGTAGTGGTTTGAAAGCGGTGAATAGGGGGGAGAGGGAGAATGTTTTTTTGTTTTCTTTCTGATGGAAAGCAGATTAAGACGTAAAATTTATATAAAATATAGAATTATGAACATGGCTATCTCGAATACTGTTATGGAAAAGTACACAAGTTTGAATAAAAAAATAAAAAAGGAGCTGAAATCTGACAAACCGTTGTCCAAACCATCCTGCAGGAACGTAAGAACAATAGGAATTCTAAAAGGATTCCAGTGAGAACCTTTATGAGCACAACATGTGAAAAAGGTTTTCCAGATGGTTTTCATAGCCTGAATCAAATTGTCCAAATTGTAACCTTGTCAGAAAAACCTCTCCGAGATAGAATTAAGCCTTCAATCAACATGCTGTAGTTTTGAGATCCTGATAAAAGAAAGGTCCATGAGAAAGAAGATCCCTTCTAAGAGGAACCTGCAAGGCAGACACAAGGACATTTTAACTAGATCCACACAAAAAAATCCTGCAAGGCCACTCCGAAGCAATCAGAATTGCTCAAGGTTGATTCTGGCTATTGCTCTAGTTAGCAACACAAATTGAATAACCAAGGAACCACTAGGGCATCTATCAGACCCTCCTGAGGTTCCAGAGACCTGCCACTATACTGGAGAGGTATAAAATTCAAGCAAAAAGCCATGAGATCTATTTCTTGAAGAACCCATTGTTTCATTATCTGGTCAAAGAAGGGCCACTGTAGACCAGGAGATGGGTGGACAAGTGTACATTTCACCTGGGAAGGGCTGTGGATCCCATAAGGAGCAGCTCACTGTAGACCAGGGGATTGGTGGACAAGTGCACATTTCACCTGGAGAGGGCTGTGGATCTCACAAGGAGAAGCCCACTGTAGACCAGGGGATTGGTGGACAAGGGCACATTTCACCTGGCGAGGGCTGTGGATCCCACAAGGAGCAGCTCACTGTAGACCAGGGGATTGGTGGACAAAGGCACATTTCACATCGGGAGGGCTGTGCATCCCACAAGTAGCAGCTCACTGTAGACCAGGGGATTGGTGGTTGACAAGTGCACATTTCACCTAGGAAGGGCTGTGCATCCCACAAGGAGCAGCTCACTGTAGACCAGGGGATTAGTGGTTGACACATGCACATTTCACCTAGGGAGGGCTGTGGATCCTACAAGGAGCAGCTTACTGTAGACCAGGGGATTGGTGGACAAGTGCATATTTCACCTAGGGAGGGCTGTGGATCCTACAAGGAGCAGCTTACTGTAGACCAGGAGATTGGTGGAAAAGTGCACATTTCACCTGAGGAGGGCTGTGCATCCCAGAAGGAGCAGCTCACGGTAGACCAGGGGATTCTTGGTCAAGTGCACATTTCACCTGGGGAGTGCTGTGCATCCCACAAGGAGCAGCTCACTGTAGACTAGGGGATTGGTGAAGAAGTGCACATTTCACCTGGGGTGGGCTGTGCTACCCACAAGTAGCAGCTTACTGTAGACCAGGTGATTGGTGGACAACTGCACATTTCACCTGGGGAGGGCTGTGCATCCCACAAAGAGAAGCTTACTGTAGACCAGGGGATTGGTGGACAAGTGCAGATTTCACCTGGGGAGGACTGTGGATTCACAATGAGCAGCTTACTGTAGACCAGGGGATTGGTAGACAAGTGCACATTTCACTGGGGAGGGCTGTGGATCCCGAAGGAGCAGCTCACTGTAGACCAGGGAATTGGTGAACAAGTGCACATTTCACCTAGGGAGGGCTGTGCATCCCACAAGGAGCAGTTTACTGTAGACCAGGGGATTAGTGGACAAGTGCACATTTCACCTGAGGAGGGCTGTGGATCCTACAAGGAGCAACTCATTGTAGACCAGGGGATTGGTGGACAAGTGCATATTTCACCTGGGGAGGGCTGTGCATCCCAGAAGGAGTAGCTCACTGTAGACCAGGGGATTGGTGGTCAAGCGCACATTTCACCTGGGGAGGGCTGTGGATCCTACAAATAGCAGCTTACTGTAGACCAGGGGATTGGTGAACAAGTGCACATTTCACCTGAGGAGGGCTGTGCATCCCAGAAGGAGCAGCTCATTGTAAAACAGGGGATTGGTGAACAAGGGCACATTTCACCTGGGGAGGGCTATGCAACCCACAAGTAGCAGCTTACTGTAGACCAGGGTCTTGGTGGACAAGTGCACATTTCACCTGGGGAGGGCTGTGCATACCACAAAGAGAAGCTTACTGTAGACCAGGGGATTGGTGGACAAGTGCAGATTTCACCTGAGGAGGGCTGTGCATCCCAGAAGGAGCAGCTCATTGTAAAACAGGGGATTGGTGAACAAGGGCACATTTCACCTGGGGAGGGCTATGCAACCCACAAGTAGCAGCTTACTGTAGACCAGGGTCTTGGTGGACAAGTGCACATTTCACCTGGGGAGGGCTGTGCATACCACAAAGAGAAGCTTACTGTAGACCAGGGGATTGGTGGACAAGTGCAGATTTCACCTGGGGAGGGCTGTGGATTCACAATGAGCAGCTCACTGTAGACCAGGGGATTGGTGGACAAGTGCACATTTCACTGGGGAGGGCTGTGGATCCCAAAGGAGCAGCTCACTCTAGAACAGGGTATTGGTGAACAAGTGCACATTTCACCTAGGTAAGGCTGTGCATCCCACAAGGAGCAGTTTACTGTAGACCAGGGGATGGTGGACAAGTGCACATTTCACCTGGGGAGGACTGTGCATTCCACAAGGAGAAGCTTACTGTAGACCAGGGGATTGGTGGACAACTGCACATTTAGCCTGGGGAGGGCTGTGCATTCCACAAGGAGAAGCTTACTGTAGACGAGGTGATTGGTGGACAAGTGCACAATTCACCTGGGGAGGGCTGGGGATTCACAATGAGCAGCTCACTGTAGACCAGGAGATTGGTGGACAAGTGCACATTTCACCCAGGGAGGGCTGTGGGTCCCAGAAAGAGCAGCTCACTGTAGACCAGGGGAGGGCTGTGCATCCCAGAAGGAGCAGCTCACTGTAGACCAGGGGATTGGTGAAAAAGTGCACATTTCACCTGGGAAGGGCTGTGGATCCCACAAGGAGCAGCTCACTGTAGACCAGGGGATTGGTGGACAAGTGCACATTTCACATGGGGAGGTCTGTGGATCCCACAAGGAGAAGCCCACTGTAGACCAGGGGATTGGTGGACAAGTGCACATTTCACTTGGTAAGGGCTGTGGATCCCACAATGAGCAGCTCACTGTAGACCAGGGGATTGGTGAACAAAGGCACATTTCACCTTGGGAGGGCTGTGCATCCCACAAGTAGCAGCTCACTGTAGACCAGGGGATTGGTGTTTGACAAGTGCACATTTCACCTAGGGAGGGCTGTGCATCCCACAAGGAGCAGCTCACTGTAGACCAGGGGATTAGTGGTTGACACGTGCACACTTCACATGGGGAGGGCTGTGGATCCCACAAGTAGCAGCACACTGAATATATTTCACCTGGGGAGGGCTGTGCATTCCAGAAGGAGCAGCTCACTGTAGAGCAGGGAATTGGTGGTCAAGCGCACATTTCTCCTGGGGAGGGCTGTGGATCCTACAAGGAGCAGCTTACTGTAGACCAGGGGATTGGTGGACAAGTGCACATTTCACCTGAGGAGGGCTGTGCATCCCAGAAGGAGCAGCTCATGGTAGACCAGGGGATTGGTGATCAAGTGCACATTTTACCTGGGGAGTGCTGTGCATCCCACAAGGAGCAGCTCACTAAAGACCAGGGGATTGGTGAACAAGTGCACATTTCACCTGGGGAGGGCTGAGCATCCCACAAGGAGCAGCTCACTGTAGAATAGGGTATTGGTGGACAAGTGCACATTTTACCTGGGGAGGGCTGTGCATCCCACAAAGAGAAGCTTACTGTAGACCAGGGGATTGGTGGACAAGTGCAGATTTCACCTGGGGAGGGCTTTGGATTCACAATGAGCAGCTCACTGTAGAACAGGGGATTGGTGGACAAGTGCATATTTCACTGGGGAGGGCTGTGGATCCCGAAGGAGCAGCTCACTGTAGACCAGGGAATTGGTGAACAAGTGCACATTTCACCTAGGGATGGCTGTGCATCACACAAGGAGCAATTTACTGTAGACCAGGGGATTGGTAGACAAGTGCACAATTCACCTGGGGAGGGCCGTGCATTCCACAAGGAGAAGCTTACTGTAGACCAGGGGATTGGTGGACAACTACACATTTCACCTGGGGAGGGCTGTGCATTCCACAAGGAGAAGCTTACTGTAGATCAGGTGATTGGTGAACAATTGCACAATTCACCTGGGGAGGGCTGGGGATTGACAATGAGCAGCTCACTGTAGACCAGGAGATTGGTGGACAAGTGCACATTTCACCCGGGGAGGGCTGTGGGTCCCAGAAGGAGCAGCTCACTGTACACCAGGGGACTGGGGCTCAAGCACACATTTCACCTGGGGAGGGCTCTGGATCTCACAAGGAGCAGCTCACTGTAGACCAGGGGAGGGCTGTGCATCCCAGAAGGAGCAGCTCACTGTAGACCAGGGGATTGGTGAACAAGTGCACATTTCACCTGGGAAGGGCTGTGCATCCCACAAGGAGCAGTTTACTGTAGACCAGGGGATTGGTGGACAAGTGTAGATTTCACCTGAGGAGGGCTGGGAATCCCACAAGAAGCAGCTTACTGTAGACCAGGGGATTGGTGGACAACTGCACATTTCACCTGGGGAGGGCTGTGCATCCCACAAGGAGCAGCTCACTGTAGACCAGGGGATTGGTGGACAAGTGCACATTTCACCTGGGGAGGGTTCTGCATCCCACAAGGAGCATCTCACTGTAGACCAGGGGATTGGTGAACAAGTGCACATTTCACCTGGGGAGGGCTGTGCATTCCACAAGGAGCAGATCACTGTAGACCAGGGGATTGGAGGACAAGTGCACAATTCACCTGGGGAAGGCTGTGGATTCACAATGAGCAGCTCACTGTAGACCAGCGGATTGCAGTACAAGTGCAAATTTCACCTGGGGATGGCTATGGATCTCCCAAGGAGCAGCTCACTGTAGACCTGGGGATTAGTGGACAAGAGCACATTTCACCTTTGAGACCTATGACAATATTTACTGGAGTTTCAGGAAGAGGCGGGGCAAGCGGGCTGCTTGCTGTTCGCGCGTCCTCCTATCGAGCTCTGTCAGCAGCTCCTGTTGATGCCAAGCTCCTTGTTCGGCGAAGAGAAGACCGGCTGGAGCATATAGAAGTGCGGCATCAAGGAAACTCCTGGGTGCAACAAATGCTCTGTGGCGGGAGCGGACCGCATACCCGATGACTGGAGCCGTTAGCATAGCGGCCAGGAACAGAGGAACGGCCTGGCGACCAAAAGGGCCTGCATAACCAAACAGGTCCGGAATAAGGGATACCAGGTGGCTGGCCCGGTATTGGATAGAGGTGACAGCCTAACACGAAAGCCTTGAGACCTAGAGGCAGCCCCCTGAATAACGGTGAGCTAAACTAACGGAAACAAAGGGCGCAACACCATAAGGACTGCATGGAGACAGCAGACTGGTAACGTACCATAGTTTGTAGAATTACAGAAAGAGCTAGGTGTGTTGTTTCCCTTCACCGGTGAACTGTATTTGTCCATGGGGTATTATATGATCCTTGAAAGCAAACTGACTGATGTATACCATGCTAAGTCCTAAAACATGAGGCTTGAGTTTTACTGAGTTTTACTGATCTTCTATACTGTACTAGGCTGAGCCACACTAAATAGGACAACTGGGAACAAAGCTACAAAACACCTGCTGCACCCTATATGCGATTCCCATAAACCCTGTTATTTGTACTCATTAAAGGGTAGGAGTCCAAAAAGAAATATATAAAATAAAGTTATATATTTGCATAGACCTTTCTGGACTACTCTGGCCTATCTTGCCTATAGGCGATAATTAAGGGAAAGAAAAAAAGAGAAAAGGAAGACAAAGAAAGTGGGGGGCTGTCTCATACTCCAAAGGCTACGCTTGAACTACACCATTATCACCAAAGTGGCACCAAAGAAAGTCTGTTTGTTTTGGAGCAAAGCACAACAGTTCCCATAACCCTCTGTGGGTAGGAACACCAAAGTGGCACCAAAGAAAGTCTGTTAGTGTTGAAGTAAAGCACAACAGTTCCCATAACCCTCTGTGGGTAGGAACACCAAAGTGGTACTAAGGAAAGTCTGTTAGTGTTGGAGCAAACCACAACAGTTCCCATAACCCTATGTGGGTAGGAACATCAAGATTGGGCTAAAGGAATATAATATTTGCTACATGGGATCAACGTACTGGGGACACTCAACATTAAGCTAACGTTTGTCTTGACAGGCTGCTTAAAGCACATTTAACACAGGCTTACTAACCTAATATGGAAGGACTCTTCTTGTATTTCCCCTTGACTTAATGCTTTTTATTTTCTTTGAATCATTTACTATAAGCAATTAGCCATTGGTTGGGCTTAGAATTGTTTAATAGTATAGGTGCATAGATATAAGTGTATAAATATAAGTGATTTCAAAAATTATTACAAATATCTCCTGCAAAAAATACAAGTGCGTACTCAAAGAGGAGGAAGATAAAATATAAGGTTAAGAGTGTCCCTCTGTAGAATCTTAGTTTAAATGTTAATACTATTGTTATAAAAAAAAAAAAAAGAGGGAAGGAAGGAAAAGAAGGAAAGAAGGAAAGAAAAAACTTCTTCTTTTGCCTTGCTGTTTTAGAGTGTTACTATTGGGATGTAATGTTCTCCTGCTTTTTAGCTACCTAATCAAACTGTAAGTTAGATATACAACACTCATTCACAAAGTAAGCAATCACAGACCCTTTGTGGGCCTAAAAACTTTTTTTTTTTTTTTTTTTTTTTTTTTTTTGTGATATTCTTCCCATCCCCCCGCACCCACTCCCTGTTTTTTGCACGGGTTTTTTTTTTTTCTTTCTCCCTAAAGAGGAGGGCGAAGGAGGAAGAGAGAAAAAAGGGAAAAAAAGACTTAAATCTACACATATATATATGCATATATATACATAAACATATACTGTTCACAGTGTTACACATAATTCACTTTATGGATAAATTCATAACCTGTCACAAAACTACACCAATCATGCCGCCTAAAAGCAGAGACAAGAAAAGTAGACTGAGTTCAGATAGCCTTACTGGCCTTTCTTCCAATAGTAAACAATTAGAGATAACGATACCAGAACAACATGAAATAGTTAAGCAAATTACAGAATGTATGATGCCACAATTTGAATTGATAAAAACTGATATAATGAACCTCTCTGCAGAAGTTATGCAATTTACACATAGATTGAATGAAGTAGAGCAAAGAGTCTCTGATATAGAGGATGCAAACTCTTTCCAGAAGGAAATTATCACGCAACACACAAAAGATATCACTGATATGCAACAGAAAATAAATGAGATTGAAGACCGAGCAAGGAGGAATAATTTAAGATTTTTAGGCGTACCTGAATCTGTTACACAGCCAGAATGATCTAATTATGTTTCAGTCCTACTTCCGCAGTCCCTAGGGGTTGAAGGGAGCTTACTACCATTGGTAGTGGAGAGGGTACATCGAATAGGCCCAGTAAAAACCTTACCCAATGGCAGTACTAAAAACAGGCCAGTTATAGCCAAATTCTTAAATTTTCAGGACAAGGCCAGACTCCTACAGCATTATAAACAGAGAATCCCGTTTTCCATGGGCGACAATAAAATTTTAATATTCCAAGATTTCTCTAGTGAAACTTCCATAAAGCGAAAAGAAATGGTACCCTTTTGCACTAAATTAATTAATCTAGGTATGAAGGCTACAATTATATACCCTGCAACACTTAAAATTTTTCTAGAAAATGGTCAGATGGTGTTGAGGGAAATGAAAGAAGTGAAAGAATATTTTAAGCAACAAGGGATTCCATTTTAATTTGACGGCAGGCCAAGTATACTTATTGTATAGGTATCATTATTAATGATTAAAATGAGGGATAAAGTAACAGCCAAGAGTATAGTGGTTATATCTACTAGGTTTGGTGAAAATTCTGTATGGAATTCTATAATTTTTTATAAAGGTAAGGGTGTATTGTGTTTTGTGCTCGTACACCCCGCCTTTCTCCACCTTTCCCCTTTTTTTTTTTTTTTTTGTTTGTTGTTGTTGCTGCTGTCAGGCCCCCATGGGCTGGCCGCCCCTCTGGGAGAAGATAGAGCAGAGTGAAGGGGTAAACTACCGTTCTATATCTAACTTTAGGATAAGCTGATGAAGGGCCACATAGCTATGGCCTCCTGGAATGTGGGAGGCATCACATCACCTCAAAAGCGGAAAAAGATATTAGCACAACTTAAAAAACACAAACTTGACATAGCCTTCTTACAGGAGACTCACCTAAAGGAGGTAGAACTAGCTAAGTTAAATACAGGATGGGTAGGTGAGGTTGTGGGAACCCCCTGCACGCAGAGGAAGAAAGGAGTCGCATTTCTATTGAATAAAAACTTACACTATAAAATTCTACAGAAGGAAATGGACCCAGGGGAAAGATTTATTATTCTCCAAATAGAGGTAGAGGGAATAGTCTTAACATTATGTAATATCTATGGGCCAAATAAACCGGACACAGCATTTTGGGATAGGTTACAAGTCAAACTGTTACCACTCTGCATGGAAAATTTAATTATAGCCGGGGACTTCAACAGGACTCTATACCCTGCATTAGATAGACTGTCACAGAAGATAAATAGAAACATACGAAGGGAAGCTAGAATAGCTAAACTGTTTAATAAAACACTCAGGGTTAAAGATATATGGAGGTCCCAGAACCCAGATGTAAAAATGTATACATGCGAATCCCAGGCTCATCAAACAATGTCCAGATTGGACTATTTTTTGTTAGCAGAGAAACTGTATAAGTATGAGATAGTGACAGATATTAAAGAAATTTTAATTTCAGACCATGCTATTGTTACCATAGATATAAAAACGCGGAGTATTCAAGCAGCGGGCAATAGGTTTTTTTTCCCTAAATACTTGGCGTCTAATGTGCAGTTTAAAGCCTGGCTTAAGATAAAATGGAAGGAATACTATAATTTTAACTATGATCCAGAAATTCGCACTGAAACTTTATGGGAAGCATTTAAAGCTGTGATAAGGGGAGAAATTAAAGGATATCTAGTTACACAAAAGCGTCAGTTCCTAGCTAGAGATACACAATTGGCGAACCAGCTCCGCAATGCATGTAACAGCTATATTAGTGATCCATCTCAGATAAGATGGGACTCTTACCAGAGGAAGAAGAAAGAAAGGGAGATATTCTTGGCACAAAAACAGGCACGAGAAGAGCTAAGGACTAGGTTTCGCTTTTATAGATATGGGGGTAAAGCAGGTCAATTTCTGGCCAACTTAATCAAAATTAAACAAAAAAAACCTTTGATTGAATCTCTTAAAACCCCCCAGGGCAAAATTACTAATAGTAAAAGAATAGACGAGTTTATAATACAATTTTATAAGAATTTATATGCAGCACAAGATCTAAATTTGGAAAGTAAAGAGAATTTTTGGAGAGGCCTAAAGATCCCTAAGCTAGAGAGAGTGAATTTGGTAGAATTAAATAAGCCTATCTCCCTGCAAGAAGTCTTGGCTGCCATTAAGAAAGCACCAGCTAATAAAGCTGCTGGACCGGATCAGATCCCGGCAGAACTTTATAAATGTCTTAAAGATGAAATTGCTCCAACTTTGGTAAAATTATTCAATAATTATTACATAGATGGTATACCATGTTCTAAATACTTCTCAGCATCTCTAATAGCTTTAATTGTAAAAAAAGGAAAAGATAAAGAAGAGATAGGCTCTTATAGACCAATATCGCTCTTAAACAACGATTATAAATTACTGACAAGTATTATAGCAAGCAGGTTTAAACTAGCTATTGATCCACTTATTCATAGGGACCAAGTGGGGTTTATGCCGGGTAGAAACTCGTCACGCAACATTAGGAAAATCCAATTAATCTTGAACCATTATCATAATATATCATTGAAAAAAAATGGAGACAGAATAGCGGATGCAGCAATAATAACCTTAGATGCAGAGAAGGCCTTCGACTCCATTACTTGGGATCATCTGCACACTACTCTTAACAGGTTTGGAGTCGAGGGCCCGCTCGCAAAATTTGTGGAGACAATCTATCATTTCCCCAATGCTGCTATCATAATCAATGATAGGATTACGGAAAACTTTCAATTATCTCGAGGTACAAGACAGGGTTGCCCGTTGTCGCCATACTTATTTAATCTAGCACTAGAACCGTTGGCTATTCGTCTTAGAGAGGAGATTGAAGGTATTAGATTCAATACAACTCAGATTACAACACTATTATATGCAGATGACTTGCTTATATTTCTATCCAATTCTCAAGTAACCATCCCTAGGCTTCTACTAATCCTGTGTGAATTTAGTGCCTTTTCAGGCTATAAAGTAAACACGATGAAATCAGAGATCTATTGGTTAAGGAAACAAGCAAGGTCTTACCTCTGCTCGCAATTTAAAGATGCTGGTGAAGCATTTACCTACTTGGGAATTAAATTATCCAAAGACAGTAACGATTGGTACAATCTTAACTATACCCCGCTGTTTGCTAAAATTTTTAAAGATCTCCAAAATTGGGCGAAATTTAAATTATCGTTATCAGGTAAAATAAATTTGATTAAGATGATTATTTTTCCAAAACTGATGTACCTGATGCAAAATATTCCGTTGTTCATAAAACGTCAGGATTTAGCTTTATTTAAAAAAGTATGTCTCCAGTTTCTCTGGGGAGACAAACGTAGAGCCGTTGCCTTTAAGACAATAACACTTGCTAGAGTGGATGGAGGAATGGCACTACCAGACTTGGAGATTTATAATTTAATAACGATAGCAAAAATAGCTCTTGACTGGCTAACGGAGGCAGAGTACTATGTATCACAGGAGTTCGAAAAATACTTTGTATATCCTTATGAGCTTACGGCTCTTCTTCACTGCCCAGCTACTGATGTCCCGCGTAAGGTTAAGCAAGTCCCTAGCATATATAATATTATAAAGGCTTGGCAAAAAATACTCGGGAAAATAAACGTCAATAGTAATTTTTCTGATTATTTATATATAACGGGCAATCCTGCCTTTACTCCGGCAATTGATTCCAAAATTTTCAGAGATTGGGCGTCGAAAGGGCTAAAGTATATATCTCAAATTATAGATCACAATTTAGGGAGATGTAGGACATTTTCTGACCTTCAAAATGAGTATGGACTCAGAAATAAAGAATTTTATGCCTTTTTACAGGCACGCCATTATATACAGACTTCGTTGGCAGCCAATGGTAAGGAGGACTGGGGTATAGTGGAACCAGTAATCAAACTATTTAGGGCGGGGAAATATTCCATTTCCTTTTTTTATAGGATAGTTTCAAGGTTTATGGGCCAGAGTCACCTGCAAAAGATTGCACAGGCCTGGCAAGTTACAGCAGAGATGGTTCAGAAAAGTATCCAACTAGCTGATACTGCAATTTGCTCGTCATCATGGAGAGAGTCACACTTTAAATTAATAAATAGATCCTACATCACCCCTAAGATACATGCTTACTGGGATGAGACAGGGGCGTGTTGCTATAAATGTAAAATTAGAAAGGCAGACTTACGTCACTGCTTTTGGAGTTGTTATAAAATAAAGAAATTCTGGTATAAGGTAAACTATTGGCTTAATGTAGTAAATTTGAACCAAGATAGAATAACAGAGAATCAGGTCTTCTTTTTAGCAGACAACCATAATGAAAATCAACGCCGAAATAATCGACAGATGAATGCGGTAATAATACTGGGCAGATTATTAATTTTGAAATATTGGAAATCTAGAAAGGTGCCCAACTTGTTGGAACTTAAACAGAAAATATTAAATTTAATAATTATGGAACAGATGGATACTGCTACCAACTCAGAATCCCAAATTAAGCACTTCTTCCATAAATGGAAGAATATTATTCTAGCATTTCCTTTAGAAACTCAAAAACAACTTATTGCCCCTTTCAAGGGCACAGTATATTTAGAACTTGCCATTATGGACAATGTATTCCCAGAGATATAGAGGCTGAAGACGGTCCCAAACTTTTATTTGTCTTTTTTTTTTTTTTTTTTTTTTTTCTTCTTCTTCCCCTCTCTTCCTTAGTTTGTAAATTTTTTTTTTTTTTTTCTTCTTGTGTATGTAATATAGGTGTTTAAAAAAAAAAAAAAACATTAAAAAAACAGCAGCAATTTATATAAGGCACTGAGTGTATGAAACTTAACTGTCTATGCTAATCTATTGATATATTTCTTTCTGTATTTGTTTCGTATCCATGCTTATTTTTATGTTCTATTGATGTAGCATCCTGCGTGATGCGGCAAGTTGTTAAACTGTATAATAGTACAGGCTGCTGGCCATAAATAAAATATTAAAAAAAAAAAAAAAAAGACAATATTTACTGAGTAAAATACATTTCACTGCCTGGTTGATAAGTAAGTCTTTGTCTACCCTTCACCCTTCACTTCACTTTCACATCACTCCAAATCATGGAGGAAAAAGAAAATGACTCAGGATCATGGGAAGTGGAAAGGTTTAAAGGGATAATAAGTTCAAAACTTAAAAGTACATGGTTATATTTTAATTTTGAATAGAATTATTTTCCAATATTCTTACCGTAACAAAAAAAGGATGCATTTAAATTTCTTATTGGTTTTAAGCAGTATATGCACATATGCTGTTATTTTCAATGCACCAGTACTCAAACACCATGACTGCTCAGATAGGTGGTACTTTTGTGACTGCTAATACTACACACGTTGTCCCTGTGTTTGGCACAGCTAATGGTACTTTTGTCCCTGCTAATACTACACACAGTTTCCCTGTGTTTGGCACATGTAATAGTACGTTTGTACCTGCTAATACTACACATACAGTCCCTGTGTTTGGCACAGCTAATTGGTACTTTTGTACCTGCTAATACTCCACACGCTGTCCCTGGGTTAGGCACATGTAATAGTACTTTTGTACCTGCTAATACTACACACGCTGTCCCTGTGTTTGGCACATGTAATGGTACTTTGGTACCTGCTAATACTACACATACTGTCCCTGTGTTTGGCACAGCTAATTGGTACTTTTGTACCTGCTAATACTCCACACGCTGTCCCTCTGTTTGGCACAGCTAACTGTACTTTTGTACCTGCTAATACTACACATGCTGTCCCTGGGTTAGGCACATGTAATAGTACTTTTGTCCTTGCTAATACTACACACGCTGTCCCTGGGTTAGGCACATGTAATAGTACTTTTGTACCTGCTAATACTACACACACTGTCCCTGTATTTGGCGCATGTAATGGTACTTTTGTACCTGCTAATACTGCACACGCTGTCCCTGTGTTTGGCGCATGTAATAGTACTTTTGTACCTGCTAAAACTACACACGCTGTCCCTGTATTTGGCGCATGTAATGGTACTTTTGTACCTGCTAATACTGCACATGCTGTCAATGTGCTTGGCACATGTAATAGTACTTTTTTACCTGCTAATACTATACACACTGTCCCTGTGTTTGGCACAGCTAATGGTACTTTTGTACCTGCTAATACTACACACGCTGTCCCTGTGTTTGGCACAGCTAATGGTACTTTTGTACCTGCTAATACTACACACACTCTCCCTGTGTTTGGCACAGCTAATGGTACTTTTGTGCCTGCTAATACTACACATGCTGTCCCTGTGTTTGGCACATGTAATAGTACTTTTGTACCTGCTAATACTACACACACTGTCCCTGTATTTAGCACATTTAATGGTACTTTTGTACCTGCTAATAATGCACAAGCTGTCCCTCTGTTTGGCACATGTAATAGTACTTTTGTACCTGCTAATACTACACATACTGTCCCTGTGTTTGGCACAGCTAATGGTACTTTTCTACCTGCTAATACTCCACACTCTGTCCCTCTGTTTGGCACAGCTAATTGTACTTTTGTACCTGCTAATACTACACATGCTGTCCCTGTGTTTGGCACATGTAACAGTACTTTTGTACCTGCTAATAATACACATTCTGTCCCTGTGTTTGGCACATGTAATGGTACTTTTGTACCTGCTAATACTACACATACTGTCCCTGTGTTTGGCACAGCTAATGGTACTTTTCTACCTGCTAATACTCCACACTCTGTCCCTCTGTTTGGCACAGCTAATTGTACTTTTGTACCTGCTAATACTACACACACTGTCCCTGTGTTTGGCACATGTAATGTTACTTTTGTACCTGCTAATACTACACACGCTGTCCCTGTATTTGGCACATGTAATAGTACTTTTGTACCTGCTAATAATACACATTCTGTCCCTGTGTTTGGCACATGTAATGGTACTTTTGTACCTGCTAATACTACACATGCTGTCCCTGTGTTTGGCACAGCTAATGGTACTTTTGTACCTGCTAATACTACACACGCTGTCCCTGTGTTTGGCACATGTAATGGTTATTTTGTACCTGCTAATACTACACACGCTGTCACTCTATTTGGCACAGCTAATGGTACTTTTGTACCTGCTAATACTACACACACTGTCCCTGTGTTTGGCACAGTTAATTGTACTTTTGTACTTGCTAATACTACACACACTGTCCCTGTGTTTGGCACAGCTAATGGTACTTTTGTACCTGCTAATACTACACACACTGTCCCTGTGTTTGGCACATGTAATTGTACTTTTGTACCTGCTAATACTACACACATTGTCCCTGTGTTTGGCACATTTAATGGTACTTTTGTACCTGCTAATACTACACACACTGTCTCTGTGTTTGGCACATGTAATTGTACTTTTGTACAATTCACCTGGGGATGGCTGTGGATCTCCCAAAGAGCAGCTCACTGTAGACCAGGGGATTAGTGGACAAGAGCACATTTCACCTTTGAGACGTATGACAATATTTACTGAGTAAAATACATTTCACTGCCTGGTTGATAAGTAAGTCTTTGTCTACCCTTCACCCTTCACTTCACTTTCACATCACTCCAAATCATGGAGGAAAAAGAAAATGACTCAGGATCCTGGGAAGTGGAAAGATTTAAAGGGATAATAAGTTCAAAACTTAAAAGTACATGGTTATATTTTAATTTTGAATAGAATAATTTTCCAATATTCTTACCGTAACAAAAAAAAGATGCATTTAAATTTCTTATTGGTTTTAAGCAGTATATGCACATATGCTGTTATTTTCAATGCACCAGTACTCAAACACCATGACTGCTCAGATAGGTGGTACTTTTGTGACTGCTAATCCTACACACGTTGTCCCTGTGTTTGGCACAGCTAATGGTACTTTTGTCCCTGCTAATACTACACACAGTGTCCCTGTGTTTGGCACATGTAATAGTACATTTGTACCTGCTAATACTACACACACTGTCCCTGTGTTTGGCACATGTAATGGTACTTTGGTACCTGCTAATACTACACATACTGTCCCTATGTTTGGCACAGCTAATGGTACTTTTGTACCTGCTAATACTCCACATGCTGTCCCTCTGGCACAGTTAATTGTACTTTTGTACCTGCTAATACTACACATACTGTCCCTGTGTTTGGCAAATGTAATGGTACTTTTGTACCTGCTAATACTACACATACTGTCCCTGTGTTTGGCACATGTAATGGTACTTTTGTACCTGCTAATACTACACACACTGTCCCTGTGTTTGGCACATGTAATGGTACTTTTGTACCTGCTAATACTACACATGCTGTCCCTGTGTTTGGCACATGTAATGGTACTTTGGTACCTTCTAATACTACACATACTGTCCCTATGTTTGGCACAGCTAATTGTACTTTTGTACCTGCTAATACTCCACATGCTGTCCCTCTGGCACAGCTAATTGTACTTTTGTACCTGCTAATACTACACATGCTGTCCCTGTGTTTAGCACATGTAATAGTACTTTTGTACCTGCTAATACTACACATGCTGTCCCTGTGTTTGGCACATGTAATGGTACTTTTATACCTACTAATACTACACACACTGTCCCTGTATTTGGCACATGTAATAATACTTTTGTACCTGCTAATACTGCACACGCTGTCCCTGTGTTTGTCACATGTAATAGTACTTTTGTACCTGCTAATACTATACACACTGTCCCTGTGTTTGGCACAGCTAATGGTACTTTTGTACCTGCTAATACTACACATACTGTCCCTGTGTTTGGCACATGTAATGGTTATTTTGTACCTGCTAATACTACACATGCTGTCCCTGTGTTTGGCACAGCTAATGGTACTTTTGTAACTGCTAATACTACACACACTGTCCCTGTATTTGTCACAGCTAATGGTACTTTTGTACCTGCTAATACTACACACACTGTCCCTGTGTTTAGCACGTGGAAAGGTACTTTTGTACCTGCTAATACTACACAGTGTCCCTGTGTTTGGCACATATAATGGTACTTTTGTGCCTGCTAATACTACACACGCTGTCCCTGTGTTTGGCACATGTAATGGTACTTTTGTACCTGCTAATACCACACACACTGTTCCTGTGTTTGGCACATGTAATGGTACTTTTGTACCTGCTAATACTACACACACTGTTCCTGTGTTTGGCAAATCTAATGGTACTTTTGTACCTGCTAATACTACAAACACTGTCCGTGTGTTTTGCACATGTAACAGTACTTTTGTACCTGCTAATACTACACACGCTGTCCCTGTGTTTGGCACATGTAATGTTACTTTTGTACCTGCTAATACTACACACGCTGTCCCTGTATTTGGCACATGTAATAGTACTTTTGTACCTGCTAATACTACACACACTGTTCCTGTGTTTGGCACATGTAATGGTACTTTTGTACCTGCTAATACTACACACACTGTTCCTGTGTTTGGCAAATCTAATGGTACTTTTGTACCTGCTAATACTACAAACGCTGTCCCTGTGTTTTGCACATGTAACAGTACTTTTGTACCTGCTAATACTACACACGCTGTCCCTGTGTTTGGCACATGTAATGTTACTTTTGTACCTGCTAATACTACACACGCTGTCCCTGTATTTGGCACATGTAATAGTACTATTGTACCTGCTAATACTACACATGCTGTCCCTGTGTTTGGCACATGTAATGGTACTTTTGTACCTGCTAATACTACACACACTGTCCCTGTGTTTGGCACAGCTAATGGTACTTTTGTACCTGCTAATACTACACACAGTGTCTCTGTGTTTGGCACATGTAATTGTACTTTTGTACCTGCTAATACTACACACGCTGTCCCTGTGATTGGCACATGTAATTGTACTTTTGTACCTGCTAATACTACACACATTGTCCCTGTGTTTGGCACATGTAATTGTACTTTTGTACCTGCTAATACTATAGACACTGTCCCTGTGTTTGGCACAGCTAATGGTACTTTTGTACCTGCTAATACTACACATACTGTCCCTGTGTTTGGCACATGTAATGGTTATTTTGTACCTGCTAATACTACACATGCTGTCCCTGTGTTTGGCACAGCTAATGGTACTTTTGTAACTGCTAATACTACACACACTGTCCCTGTGTTTGGCACATATAATGGTACTTTTGTGCCATCTAATACTACACACGCTGTCCCTGTGTTTGGCACATGTAATGGTACTTTTGTACCTGCTAATACTACACACACTGTTCCTGTGTTTGGCACATGTAATGGTACTTTTGTACCTGCTAATACTACACACGCTGTCCCTGTGTTTGGCACATGTAATGGTACTTTTGTACCTGCTAATACTACACACACTGTTCCTGTGTTTGGCACATGTAATGGTACTTTTGTACCTGCTAATACTAAACACACTGTTCCTGTGTTTGGCAAATCTAATGGTACTTTTGTACCTGCTAATACTACAAATGCTGTCCCTGTGTTTTGCACATGTAACAGTACTTTTGTATCTGCTAATACTACACACGCTGTCCCTGTGTTTGGCACATGTAATTTTACTTTTGTACCTGCTAATACTAAACACGCTGTCCCTGTATTTGGCACATGTAATAGTACTTTTGTACCTGCTAATAATACACATTCTGTCCCTGTGTTTGGCACATGTAATGGTACTTTTGTACCTGCTAATACTACACATGCTGTCCCTGTGTTTGGCACAGCTAATGGTACTTTTGTACCTGCTAATACTACACACACTGTCCCTGTGTTTGGCACATGTAATTGTACTTTTGTACCTGCTAATACTACACACGCTGTCCCTGTGTTTGGCACATGTAATTGTACTTTTGTACCTGCTAATACTACACACACTGTCCCTGTGTTTGGCACATGTAATGTTACTTTTGTACCTGCTAATACTACACACACTGTCCCTGTGTTTGGCACATGTAATGGTAGTTTTGTACCTGCTAATACTATACACTGTCCCTGTGTTTGGCACATGTAATGGTACTTTTGTACCTGCTAATACTACACACACTGTCCCTGTGTTTAGCACAGCTAATGGTACTTTTGTACCTGCTAATACTACACACTGTCCCTGTGTTTGGCACATGTAATGGTTATTTTGTACCTGCTAATACTACACATGCTGTCCCTGTGTTTGGCACAGCTAATGGTACTTTTGTAACTGCTAATACTACACACACTGTCCCTGTATTTGTCACAGCTAATGGTACTTTTGTACCTGCTAATACTACACACACTGTCCCTGTGTTTAGCACGTGGAAAGGTACTTTTTTACCTGCTAATACTACACAGTGTCCCTGTTTTTGGCACATATAATGGTACTTTTGTGCCTGCTAATACTACACACGCTGTCCCTGTGTTTGGCACATGTAATGGTACTTTTGTACCTGCTAATACTACACACACTGTTCCTGTGTTTGGCACATGTAATGGTACTTTTGTACCTGCCAATACTACACATTCTGTCCCTGTATTTGGCACATGTAACAGTACTTTTGTACCTGCTAATACTACACACGCTGTCCCTGTGTTTGGCACATGTAATGTTACTTTTGTACCTGCTAATACTGCACACGCTGTCCCTGTATTTGGCACATGTAATAGTACTTTTGTACCTGCTAATAATACACATTCTGTCCCTGTGTTTGGCACATGTAATGGTACTTTTGTACCTGCTAATACTAAACATGCTGTCCCTGTGTTTGGAACATGTAATGGTACTTTTGTACCTGCTAATACTACACATTCTGTCCCTGTATTTGGCACATGTAACAGTACTTTTGTACCTGCTAATACTACACACACTGTCCCTGTGTTTGGCACAGCTAATGGTACTTTTGTACCTGCTAATACTACACACACTGTCCCTGTGTTTGGCACATGTAATTGTACTTTTGTACCTGCTAATACTACACACGCTGTCCCTGTGTTTGGCACATGTAATTGTACTTTTGTACCTGCTAATACTACACACACTTTCCCTGTGATTGGCACATGTAATTGTACTTTTGTACCTGCTAATACTACACACACTGTCCCTGTGTTTGGCACATGTAATTGTACTTTTGTACCTGCTAATACTACACACGCTGTCCCTGTGTTTGGCACATGTAATAGTACTTTTGTACCTTCTAATACTACACACACTGTCCCTGTGTTTGGCACATGTAATGGTACTTTTGCACCTGCTAATACTACACACACTTTCCCTGTGATTGGCACATGTAATTGTACTTTTGTACATGCTAATACTACACACACTTTCCCTGTGATTGGCACATGTAATTGTACTTTTGTACCTGATAATACTACACACACTGTCCCTGTGTTTGGCACATGTAATGGTACTTTTGTACCTGATAATACTATACACACTGTCCTTGTGTTTGGCACAGCTAATGGTACATTGTACCTGCTAATACTACACATACTGTCCCTGTCTTTGGCACATGTAATGGTACTTTTGTACCTGCTAATACTACACATACTGCCCCTGTGTTTGGCACATGTAATGGTACTTTTGTACCTGCTAATACTACACATTCTGTCCTTGTGTTTGGTACAGCTAATGGTACTTTTGTACCTGCTAATACTACACATACTGTCCCTGTCTTTGGCACATGTAATGGTACTTTTGTACCTGCTAATACTACACATACCGTCCCTGTGTTTGCCACATGTAATGGTACTTTTGTACCTGCTAATACTACACATTCTGCCCCTGTGTTTGGCACAGCTAATGGTACTTTTGTACCTGCTAATACTACACACGCTGTCCCTGTGTTCGGCACATGTAATAATTATTTTGTACCTGCTAATACTACACACGCTGTCCCTGTGTTTGGCACAGCTAATGGTAATTTTGTACCTGCTAATACTACACATTCTGTCCCTGTGTTTGGCACAGCTAATGGTACTTTTGTACCTGCTAATACTACACACGCTGTCCCTGTGTTTGGCACATGTAATAATTATTTTGTACCTGCTAATACTACACACGCTGTCCCTGTGTTTGGCACAGCTAATGGTACTTTTGTACCTGCTAATACTACATACACTGTCCCTGTGTTTGGCAAAGCTAATGGTACTTTTGTACCTGCTAATACTACACACGCTGTCCCTGTGTTTGGCACATGTAAAGAAACGTTTGTACTTGCTAATACTACACACACTGTCCCTGTGTTTGGCACATGTAATTGTACTTTTGTACCTGCTAATACTACACACACTGTCCCTGTGTTTGGCACATGTAATGGTACTTTTGTACCTGCTAATAATACACATTCTGTCCCTGTGTTTGGCACATGTAATGGTACTTTTGTACCTGCTAATACTACACATGCTGTCCTTGTGTTTGGCACAGCTAATGATACTTTTGTACCTGCTAATACTAAACACACTGTCCCTGAGTTTGGCACATGTAATGGTACTTTTGTACCTGCTAATACTACACACACTGTCCCTGTGTTTGGCACATATAGTGGTACTTTTGTGCCTGCTAATACTACACACACTGTCCCTGTGTTTGGCACATGTAACAGTACTTTTGTACCTGCTAATACTACACACACTGTCCCTGTGTTTGGCACATGTAATGGTACTTTTGTACCTGCTAATACTACACACACTGTCCCTGTGTTTGGCACATATAATGGTTCTTTTGTACCTGCTAATACTACACACACTGTCCCTGTGTTTGGCACAGCTAATGGTACTTTTGTACCTGCTAATACTACACACACTGTCCCAGTGTTTGGCACATGTAATGGTACTTTTGTACCTGCTAATACTACACACACGGTCCCTGTGTTTGGCACAAGTAAAGGTACTTTTGTACCTGCTAATACTAAACACACTGTCCCTGTGTTTGGCACATGTAATGGTACTTTTATACCTGCTAATACTACACACACTGTCCCTGTGTTTGGCACAGCTAATGGTACTTTTGTACCTGCTAATACTACACATACTGTCCCTGTCTTTGGCACATGTAATGGTACTTTTGTACCTGCTAATACTACACATACTGTCCCTGTGTTTGGCACATGTAATGGTACTTTTGTACATGCTAATACTATACACACTGTCCTTGTGTTTGGTACAGCTAATGGTACTTTTGTACCTGCTAATACTACACATACTGTCCCTGTCTTTGGCACATGTAATGGTACTTTTGTACCTGCTAATACTACACATACCGTCCCTGTGTTTGCCACATGTAATGGTACTTTTGTACCTGCTAATACTACACATTCTGTCCCTGTGTTTGGCACAGCTAATGGTACTTTTGTACCTGCTAATACTACACACGCTGTCCCTGTGTTTGGCACATGTAATAATTATTTTGTACCTGCTAATACTACACACGCTGTCCCTGTGTTTGGCACAGCTAATGGTACTTTTGTACCTGCTAATACTACATACACTGTCCCTGTGTTTGGCAAAGCTAATGGTACTTTTGTACCTGCTAATACTACACACGCTGTCCCTGTGTTTGGCACATGTAAAGAAACGTTTGTACTTGCTAATACTACACACACTGTCCCTGTGTTTGGCACATGTAATTGTACTTTTGTACCTGCTAATACTACACACACTGTCCCTGTGTTTGGCACATGTAATGGTACTTTTGTACCTGCTAATACTACACATTCTGTCCCTGTGTTTGGCACATGTAATGGTACTTTTGTACCTGCTAATACTACACATGCTGTCCTTGTGTTTGGCACAGCTAATGATACTTTTGTACCTGCTAATACTAAACACACTGTCCCTGAGTTTGGCACATGTAATGGTACTTTTGTACCTGCTAATACTACACACACTGTCCCTGTGTTTGGCACATATAGTGGTACTTTTGTGCCTGCTAATACTACACACACTGTCCCTGTGTTTGGCACATGTAACAGTACTTTTGTACCTGCTAATACTACACACACTGTCCCTGTGTTTGGCACAGGTAATGGTACTTTTGTACCTGCTAATACTACACACACTGTCCCTGTGTTTGGCACATATAATGGTTCTTTTGTACCTGCTAATACTACACACACTGTCCCTGTGTTTGGCACAGCTAATGGTACTTTTGTACCTGCTAATACTACACACACTGTCCCAGTGTTTGGCACATGTAATGGTACTTTTGTACCTGCTAATACTACACACACTGTCCCTGTGTTTGGCACAAGTAAAGGTACTTTTGTACCTGCTAATACTAAACACACTGTCCCTGTGTTTGGCACATGTAATGGTACTTTTGTACCTGCTAATACTACACACACTGTCCCTGTGTTTGGCACAGCTAATGGTACTTTTGTACCTGCTAATACTACACACTGTCCCTGTGTTTGGCACAGCTAATGGTACTTTTGTACCTGCTAATACTACACACACTGTCCCTGTGTTTGGCACAGCTAATGGTACTTTAGTACCTGCTAATACTACACACACACACTGTCCCTGTGTTTGGCACATGTAATTGTACTTTTGTACCTGCTAATACTACACACGCTGTCCCTGTGTTTGGCATATGTAATGGTTATTTTGTACCTGCTAATACTACACACACTGTCCCTTTGTTTGGCACAGCTAATGGTACTTTTGTACCTGCTAACACTACACACACTGCCCCTGTGTTTGGCACATTTAATGGTACTTTTGTACCTGCTAATACTATACAAACTGTCCCTGTGTTTGGCACAGCTAATGGTACGTTTGTACCTGCTAATACTACACATACTGTCCCTGTGTTTGGCACAGCTAATGGTACTTTTGTACCTGCTAATACTACACATGCTGTCACTCTATTTGGCACAAATAATGGTACTTTTGTACCTGCTAATACTACACACGCTGTCACTCTATTTGGCACAGCTAATGGTACTTTTGTACCTGCTAATACTACACACACTGTCCCTGTGTTTGGCACATGTAATGTTTCTTTTGTACCTGCTAATACTACACACGCTGTCCCTGTGTTTGGCACAGCTAATGGAACTTTTGTACCTGCTAATACTACACATGCTGTCCCTGTGTTTGGTACATGTAATGGTTATTTTTTACCTGCTAATACTTCACACGCTGTCACTCTGTTTGTCACAGCTAATGGTACTTTTGTACCTGCTAATACTACACACACTGTCCCTGTGTTTGGCACATGTAATGGTTCTTTTGTACCTGCTAATACTACACACGCTGTCCCTGTGTTTGGCACATGTAATGGTACTTTTGTACCTGCTAATGGTACTTTTGTACCTGCTTTTTGGCACAGCTAATGGTACTTTTGTACCTGCTAATACTACACACACTGTCCCTGGTTTGGCACTTGTAAATGTACTTTTGTACCTGCTAATACTACACACGCTGTCCCTGTGTTTGGCACAGGTAATGGTACTTTTGTCCCTGATAAAACTACACACACTGTCCCTGTGTTTGGCACAGCTAATAGTACTTTTGTACCTGCTAATACTATACACACTGTCCAAGTTTTTGGCACATGTAATGGTTCATTTGTACCTGCTAATACTACACACTGTCCCTGTGTTTGGCACATGTAATGGTACTTTTGTACCTGCTAATACTACACACACTGTCCCTGTGTTTGGCACATGTAATGGTACTTTTGTACCTGCTAATACTAAACACACTGTCCCTGAGTTTGACACATGTAATGGTTCTTTTGTACCTGCTAATACTAAACACACTGTCCCTGTGTTTGGCACATGTAATGGTACTTTTGTACCTGCTAATACTACACAGACTGTCCCTGTGTTTGGCACAGCTAATGGTACTTTTGTACCTGCTAATACTACACACACTGTCCCTGTGTTTTGGCACATGTAATGGTACTTTTGTACCTGCTAATACTACACACACTGTCCCTGTGTTTGGCACATGTAATGGTACTTTTGTACCTGCTAATACTAAACACACTGTCCCTGTGTTTGGCACATGTAATGGTACTTTTGTACCTGCTAATACTACACACAACTGTCCCTGTGTTTGGCACAGCTATTGGTACTTTTGTACCTGCTAATACTACACACTGTCCCTGTGTTTGGCACAGCTAATGGTACCTTTGTACCTGCTAATACTACACACACTGTCCCTGTGTTTGGCACAGCTAATGGTACTTGTGTGCCTGCTAATACTACACACACACACTGTCCCTATGTTTGGCACATGTAATGCTACTTTTGTACCTGCTAATACTACACACACTGTCCCTGTGTTTGGCACATGTAATGGTACCTTTGTACCTGCTAAGACTATACACACTGTCCCTGTGTTTGGCACAGCTAATGGTACTTTTGTACCTGCTAATACTACACATACTGTCCCTGTGTTTGGCACATGTAATGGTTATTTTGTACCTGCTAATACTACACACGCTGTCACTCTATTTGGCACAGCTAATGGTACTTTTGTACCTGCTAATACTACACACACTGTCCCTGTGTTTGGCACATGTAATGTTTCTTTTGTACCTGCTAATACTACACACGCTGTCCCTGTGTTTGGCACAGCTAATGGAACTTTTGTACCTGCTAATACTACACACGCTGTCCCTGTGTTTGGCACAGCTAATGGAACTTTTGTACCTGCTAATACTACACACACTGTCCCTGTGTTTGGCACATGTAATGTTTCTTTTGTACCTGCTAATACTTCACACGCTGTCACTGTTTGGCACAGCTAATGGTACTTTTGTACTTGCTAATACTACACACACTGTCCCTGTGTTTGTAGTATTAGCAGGTACAAAAGAACCATTTAAATGTGCCAAACACAGGGACAGCGTGTGTAGTATTAGCAGGTACAAAAGAACCATTACATGTGCCACACGCTGTCCCTGTGTTTGGAACATGTAATGGTACTTTTGTACCTGCTTTTTGGCACAGCTAATGGTACTTTTGTACCTGCTAATACTACACACACTGTCCCTGGTTTGGCACTTGCAAATGTACTTTTGTACCTGCTAATACTACACACGCTGTCCCTGTGTTTGGCACATGTAATGGTTCATTTGTACCTGCTAATACTACACACTGTCCCTGTGTTTGGCACATGTAATGGTACTTTTGTACCTGCTAATACTAAACACACTGTCCCTGAGTTTGACACATGTAATGGTTCTTTTGTACCTGCTAATACTAAACACACTGTCCCTGTGTTTGGCACATGTAATGGTACTTTTGTACCTGCTAATACTACACAGACTGTCCCTGTGTTTGGCACAGCTAATGGTACTTTTGTACCTGCTAATACTACACACACTGTCCCTGTGTTTGGCACATGTAATGGTACTTTTGTACCTGCTAATACTACACACACTGTCCCTGTGTTTGGCACATGTAATGGTACTTTTGTACCTGCTAATACTAAACACACTGTCCCTGTGTTTGGCACATGTAATGGTACTTTTGTACCTGCTAATACTACACACACTGTCCCTGTGTTTGGCACAGCTATTGGTACTTTTGTACCTGCTAATACTACACACTGTCCCTGTGTTTGGCACAGCTAATGGTACCTTTGTACCTGCTAATACTACACACACTGTCCCTGTGTTTGGCACAGCTAATGGTACTTGTGTGCCTGCTAATACTACACACACACACTGTCCCTATGTTTGGCACATGTAATGGTACTTTTGTACCTGCTAATACTACACACACTGTCCCTGTGTTTGGCACATGTAATGGTACCTTTGTACCTGCTAAGACTATACACACTGTCCCTGTGTTTGGCACAGCTAATGGTACTTTTGTACCTGCTAATACTACACATACTGTCCCTGTGTTTGGCACATGTAATGGTTATTTTGTACCTGCTAATACTACACACGCTGTCACTCTATTTGGCACAGCTAATGGTACTTTTGTACCTGCTAATACTACACACACTGTCCCTGTGTTTGGCACATGTAATGTTTCTTTGTACCTGCTAATACTACACACGCTGTCCCTGTGTTTGGCACAGCTAATGGAACTTTTGTACCTGCTAATACTACACACGCTGTCCCTGTGTTTGGCACAGCTAATGGAACTTTTGTACCTGCTAATACTACACACACTGTCCCTGTGTTTGGCACATGTAATGTTTCTTTTGTACCTGCTAATACTTCACAACGCTGTCACTGTTTGGCACAGCTAATGGTACTTTTGTACTTGCTAATACTACACACACTGTCCCTGTGTTTGTAGTATTAGCAGGTACAAAAGAACCATTTAAATGTGCCAAACACAGGGACAGCGTGTGTAGTATTAGCAGGTACAAAAGAACCATTACATGTGCCACACGCTGTCCTGTGTTTTGGAACATGTAATGGTACTTTTGTACCTGCTTTTTGGCACAGCTAATGGTACTTTTGTACCTGCTAATACTACACACACTGTCCCTGGTTTGGCACTTGCAAATGTACTTTGTACCTGCTAATACTACACACGCTGTTCCCTGTGTTTGGCACATGTAATGGTTCATTTGTACCTGCTAATACTACACACTGTCCCTGTGTTTAACACATATAATGGTACTTTTGTACCTGCTAATACTACACACACTATCCCTGTATTGGCACATGTAATGGTACTTATGTACCTGCTAATACTACACACGCTGTCCCTGTGTTTGGCACAGCTAATGGTACTTTTGTACCTGCTAATACTACACACACTGTCCCTGTGTTTGGCACATGTAATTGTACTTTTGTAACTGCTAATACTACACACACTGTCCCTGTGTTTGGCACATGTAATTGTACTTTTGTACCTGCTAATACTACACACACTGTACCTGTGTTTTGCACATGTAATAATACGTTTGTACCTGCTAATAGTACACACGCTGTCCCTGTGTTTGGCACATGTAAAGGAAATGTAAGGCAAATTGCCTGGAATGCACATAAGGGTTAAGGCCAAGATGGAAGAGTGGGAGTGCTCTGGTTTGTGTGTGTGAAACAAGGTTGCAGATAGAGAGGAGGGGTACCAGCTTACCTTTTTAAGCCCTGTACAGGAAGCACAAGTCCTCTTTCTGCTGGTTTCTTCAAAATTTTCACATGAAGCATTCAAGGAGATCTAAAGTACCTCCAAAGCGAATCATGGAGGCTAGGGAGTAACCTACAGAGAGAGAAGTCGTAGAGGAGAGTGATGAAGATGGATCGCACCATCCCCTGAAAGGTGGGTCGAACCTCTTTCTTTTCTCCTTCTTATGTCCCTCCCCAGGGTGAGCCTAGTGAGGGTGGTTTTACTACGACCGTGCCTGAGATCTCTGACCAGGCCCTGTTAGATGCAATTTCCCAGGAGGGTGGATGGGTGGGTATAGTGGGAGCGCCTTGGCCATACCTGGCCTTCCGCGGACCTTGTCCCAAGAATCCATATGCGGCGGCGGTATCCCTCTTCCAATATGCTGGCATCGGCGATGTCTGGGGCTCCGGGCTGGGTCCCACATGGTCCATAGTCCTGGCGATCAGCATTTGCGCAGGCAACTCCGGTGGCTTCGACTCTCCGCTTTGACTTCCGGTCTCAGGTCCTCCAGCGGCGGTACTTCTGGTGATGTCACTTCCGGTTCCTCCATTCGACGCCTGGCCCGTGAAGAGGAGCGCATTGAGTTCCCGCCGCGGCTCCACAGGTAAGAAAGGTAGTTCCATGGGGGGGGGACTTTGGCTACAGGGGTTAGGCCTTCAGGGGCGATGGGTGCTACAGGTGCTCAGGGTGCTTGGGGGATTAAGGCAATAGAGAAAGGGGGCATCGGAGCAGCAAGGGAGCAATTTGTGAGTTATAACAGGTCATAAAACCGCTAACGTGCAGTCAAGGGCTAAGGCCTCAGTGGGCAAAAGTAAAGATGCTGCGACACCTAATAGGCCCAGTATGTGTAGAATTAGTGGTGATAACGTGGATTCTGGATGATGGCAGCATGGATGGGATAGACTGTGCTTGTATCCATAGTAGGCCGCAGGGCGCAACCGCAGTGCCGCCCGCTGCTAGGAAAGTAGTTACTAGCTCGGCTGCTAGGCAGGGTACACCATCACAATTTCATAGTTTAGATATGGAATTAGCACCAACTAGAAGTCGCAAGAAGGTCCCTGCCCAAGTCCCTAAGACAGTACACTTTAGCGAGGATATTGAAGATTTTTCTGAGGAAGAGCAAAGTGTGCATGTTGGAGAGGGGCGTGGTAAGCGCCCATGTGGTCCCAGAGTGCCTGAGGGGGGTAAAAGCAGTGTTCAAAAAGGGTGGTAAGGGGAGAGTTGAACTTCCCCTGCGTGGTACTCCTCTCTTGCATTCTGTTTTTCAGGATAGCAACATGAAGACTAATGGCGATTCCGGAAGTGGCATGGAGAGAGGAACAGAGAGCGGTGCAGATTCCATGGTGTCGAGAATGATCGTCCCATCGACGTCGGCGTGGTGGCGATACCGTCGTAGGATGGGTTGCAAACCGGTGAGTCCTTCAGTTTCAAGTGGGGTTCAGGGGTTTCACGTCATCCTCAGATGATTCTGGGTCAGAGAATGACAAAGAATTGGATCTAAATGGTAAGGGTCATAAGCGCATGTACAAAATGCTCAGGAGGTTGATGGAGGGAAAGAAAGTCTGCTAGGAAGGGTTGCAAAGTCTTTAGAACCTTTTACTCTGAGAAGTCTGATAGGCAACCGCAACCCAGATCCAGAGTCAGTGAGGTACGTGGACCTGCTAACCGCAAGGTGGCACTCCATGGCGATACACGATCTTGTTCATCTTATGATTTGCAACGAACATCTTAAAACTAAGACGGTCCCTCGGCATTCAGGAGGGGAAGTATGTAAATAACTTGGACTCTCTGTGGAAGCCATAAGGCAGAGGGAAAGAGCCGAAGATGGGACCGGGCTGAAGAAATACCCGCCGCCGGACACGTTCCACAAGCGGCGACGTTGTTTCAGGATTTACGCTTCTTGTTTTTAGAAAAGTAGCCAGATCAGTGTTTAGCCATATTAAAATATATGGAGAATATGGAAATCATTGCAGAAAATTATTGTGATGGAGCCTGGCGGGAATTATGATGAGGAATTCGCTTAGGAAGATGTAGGTAACCTTCTTCTTGACTTTGGATTTGAGGAGATGCATCTTTGGGCCCGGCTGGGTCCTGA